>NC_138235.1:15128951-15363951 GCF_964197995.2 Scardinius erythrophthalmus
TTTGAATCTTGTTTGTGAACTTGTTCATGCCTCATTCATGAATGAGGATCTGCTGATGCACTGAATGCGTGTAGTTCATTTGGTTCTTCATACGAGTCTTGATTACGAGGTGATAAAGGTGATTGGAGAATTGTGACAGTATAGGATGCAGAGGATGATAATTAACAAGAACAAAAGGTGGTATTGAACTCTTTTTGTTGCTGTTGTTGTTTTTTTACTGAATCATTTGGAGCACTTATGACACACAAAAGATAATCTTTGCCACCTACTGGTGTGATGATGCATAACTTGCATAAAGGGTAAGTGAACAAATCAGTCAATGCATCTGAATGAGTATTCTCAGTGAATCAATAAAAAAGACACGACTTAGTTCTTTGCTCAAGCTGAAAATATACTTGGGTTTTTACAGAAATGCTAGGGTATGCATACAAAGCGCATGATGTAAATGTATACATTTACAAATTCAATATACAAAAGTACATATACAAAATAATACATTTAGCTTGCACATGTGCTGTGAATCTTTCTGAACTTATTAATTTGTCCACAAGGTGGCAACACTGGCCCCGTCTTTTCCCTGTGTGCTTTGTCTACTATATAGTAAGCAAAAACCAATGTGTAAAAGAGTAGTATCCAAATTCAACTGATGCCAGAGGTCACATGACAATGACAAATACAAAGTTCTGTCAAGAAACTCTAGATGAACGAGTGAGAGGTCCTGAACTCAAACTGCTTGCAATCACATTATTCCCTATAGGGCACAGCTGATTGGTTCCTGTTGTATCAGTAGCCAATGAGCTCACTTGTTCAACTTGGTCAGCATTTGCAGTTGCAGTGAGCTTTCAAAAACCCTCCACCTCCCCAGCTCCACCTGTCTAGATCTTCTGAGGGTAATTCATGTATGCTATATTGTACAGCAGCAGCATGTCTTACTTGCTCACAGCAGTTAGTCATGTATGTATTGACAGTAGCAAGTACCGTAGTAAGTTATTATTCGCAAAGTAAGATCTTATTCGAATGTTGTTCTGTCTTAGTATTGCGTTAACTGATACTTTAGAGTAGTGCTTTAGAGTAGTAACAGCTCACCTCTACTCTATCAAACCATTTTTATCCCGAACCCTAATTGTGAGTAATAGTATAAGTAATAGTATAATGAATTTTGCATTAGCAAACACTGCTAATAACAGTCTGGGTGTCAGGGAAATAGATCTTAATTGTGCCACATTGGACTGACACGTTGTTATTCTAAGACACAATCTTGTAGAATAAGACCATGTTCAACGCAAATTATATATTTTGTCATACAAGCCAGCCGTTACAGTGATGTAGTATCAGTAAGACAAATTACATCTATCTCCATTCCTCTTCTCACAGCTGTATCTCTGTCAGTTTGATTGCTTAATGGCCATACTCTTTCGGTTAGCCATTTTTCCCTCCCTGTCCAGTTTTTCCAGTTTCCATTGACTTTCTCTCCTTTTCTGTTTCTGACTCACTTTTACTGTTTACTTCCAGTCTAAACAAACGTGTAAAAAATTTGTCTTGCCCCCCTTGTATCCTTTGATACAATCATGCTAGAAGTTAATCCAGTCATAGCCTGCTAATGGCCCACATTATTCCAGCTCAACATATTTCTTTTCACATCTAATCTTCATCTCAAGTTAATGTCAGCTGTATTTACTTGTGTTGGCCGTCGTCCTGGGTGGCAGTGGTGTGAGTTACAGCGCCTCGTGACATGCGGTATTTCACCGCTACGCTATTTTTATTTGTTGTGCGGTCTGCTAATTGAGCCGTTTAAATGTTTAACCTACTCTCGCAAGTTTTTTCGCATACCGTGGATTGCGTTGTTGTATTAAAGCCAATTTTCAAGTTTGCGAACAGTCTGTTTGGTGTGTTTTCCCAGTCGTCCAGAGATCGAGTCACGATTGGCCCTGTTTTTGCCGCATATTTATAAATATCTCTGAGAGGATCCAGATGGCCATCAGGGTGGGCTTTGCAAGTTCACCCATTTCATGTTGTCAGGACAGTAACAGTTGTGCCGTACCCGCTCCCTTTGTTTCCTAAATAGCTCTATGACTTCAAGGGTCCTCTGTTAAAGTTAACGTCTTAAATATTCAAGCAGCCTGTCATGTTACACTTGAGTGAATTGAAGTCAGCAGCATAAGCAGTATGATGGATTGTATCCATGTACTGCATTATTCTAATGAAGCAGCTTGTGTGTGTGTGTGTGTGTGTGTGTACTTGTACAACTATCTTTGTAATGATGATACACCAACCTGAATTTCACAGTGAAAATGCACCAAATCTGCGACGCTGAGAAGAGAGCTGTTGTTCTGGAGACTGGAGAGTTCAAACAGCCACGCTCACTCCAACCGTCGAGTTTTCGTCACGATGGATTGTATCCATGTACTGCATTATTCTAATGAAGCAGCTTGTGCGTGTGTGTGTGTGTGTGTGTGTGTGTGTGTGTGTACTTGTACTTGTGTGTATCTTTGTAATGACGAGTTTGAGTTTTACACCATTGGAGTGAGGACAAAGAGAGTAAATGAGGACATTTTGGCTGGTCCTCACTTTCTGAGACCCCTTTAAAGGCCTGTTTGAGGGTCAAGACTTGGTTTTAGGGATAAGGTTATAATTAGGGTAGGTTTAGGGTAACACCGTGTCCTAACTACACGCGACGCGATAAAATTCCAGCGACAGGCAGTGTGTCTGTCCACACTTGACGCAACGCGACTGTGAGACGCCACAACGTCAATCAAAAATCACAGCCAATCAGAACAGCGTGTGGGCGGAGTCTCGCGGTAAGTGCACAGCACTAGAGAGTAAACTTGACGGCACTCGCAAGAAAATGGATAAGTAGCTACATAATCTTATTCACAAATGTTACATCATTTAAAAAATATATCGGCTACTGAGTTACTAAAACAATATTTGTCAAATAATACACTTGTTTGTTCACAGTTTTAACGTTCATGTTTCCATTAGTTTAATTTCAAGATCTGAGGTGAAATATGTCCATTGTTGCTTTTACAGCTACAAAGCTGGAGCACAAAATGATATTCAAAGTCACATTACACGCTTTTAACATTAAAAAAAGCACAAACAGTACCTGAGATCATCATTGCCACACTTTGTGTTTGTTGTTCCAGCGCGACGTCGCAGAAAAATAGAAACCGTTTCTAAATTAGAAACGTCGCGTGTCGCCGTCGCGGCTGGTTAGGACAAAAACTCTGATTAACATGGAAAATGTTGCGGCGTCGCGTCGCGTGTAGTTAGGACATGGTGTAAGGGTTAGGGTTAGGGTTAGGGTTAGGCTAGAGATTGCATTTTGACAATGAATGTCCTCATAAAGATAGATGTACAAGAAAGTGTGTGTGCATTGTGTGTGTTGCACATACATTGTGGTGTTAAATTAAGTTTTCCTAGTTTTCCTAAGTCTTTCCTAGTAAACTTTGCACCATCTCCTCAGCGCCAAAGATTATTGATTATTTCACTCAATTAATTATCTGAATAAAATGTGAGTGGTGCAAAACTCATGAGATCTCTTCTCTCTTGGTCTGATGTTTGTAATTCTTCTTCTTGATTATGGCTACTCATGTCTGCTTGTGTTGATTTGTGTTTGCCTGCAGTTCCAAAGAATGATCAGCGAGTCGTGGATAAAGCCAAAATGGCGGTGAAAACATCCGGATTACAGCGCTCCAGTTCGGATGCAGGGAAAGATCGCGGTGAACACCGGAAACCTCCCTCCGGTCTTGTCCGTCCCTCTGCCGGCACCACAAACTCCTTTGGTTACAAGAAAACTGTTCCAACTACCGGCACTGCCACTGTCCTAACAACTGGTGGAGATTCTGCGATTGGGAACAAAACTCCTAAAACCTCTGGTATCCCAGTGAAACCCTCTGCTGGTGGTGGAGTTGGAGGACGAAAGACCAGCCTTGATGTAACGATCTGTGATCAAGGCTTCATGGCTCCGAATGCACGCAACAACATCCAGTATCGGAGTCTCCCAAGACCCGCCAAGTCCAGCACCTTGAGTCTGACGGGAGGACGGCCGGGCGCTCGCCCCGTCAGCAGCAACATGGACGCCGGTCTGCAGGGTCTAAAAACTGTCCCCACCCCGTCCAGACTGAAGGAACCAGGCAGTGGGAAGAGCTCCCATCGGGCCAGTACAGGAGGGTACGGTCCAGTCAACCAGACGGACCGTGAGAAGGAGAAGGCCAAAGCCAAGGCGGTGGCGTCTGACTCTGAGTGTTGCGGAGGGGGATCGCTGAAGAACGGCTCATTGACACCAACACAGAGTGCGCTGGAGCCTCCTTCCAAACTACTGGGACTTCGGCAACCATCCAGCCTGGGGAAATATTCAGAGCTGCCCTCTCCCAACTCCCAGAGGTGAGAGAAACCTCCTTCACGTAGCTTAAACCTCACATCCGCTCTTATTGGCCAGGGTTTACACTCGTTCTTTCAATGATGGAAAAACAACTTGACAATGACTACTTGAAATTTAGCAAAATGACAATTCATCAACGATACCACTTTACAATAAGTATTAACTAACATGAACTAACAATGATCAATACATTGGTTACAGTATTTATTAATCTTTGTTAATGTTAGTTAATACAAATACAGCTGTTCATTGTTTGTTCATGATAGTTCCTAGTGCGTTAACTAATGTTAACAAATAAATAAATGTTGAAATAAATATTAACTAAGATTAATAAATGCTGTAGAAGTATTGTTCATTCTAGTTCATGTAAACTAATGTAGATAATTAATGTTAAATAATTAACCTTATTGTAAAGTGTTTTTCAGCTAAAACATTTATAAGGTTTTGATTTTGGTATAATGTGTGAGGATGTGAACTTTTGAAATTAAGTGAAATTTTAGGAGTTTTAGGAGAATCACTTGGACCTTTTGACTTGCTAACACAAAAAGTTAGCAAACAGTCAATACATTTATATATTAAAATTAAATTCTCAAATACTGACATTTATTGGTTAAAAATGAATTGTTATCATTGTTAATTAAATTTAGAATTAAATCGTTTTGTGAATTGAAATGAGCCTAACATAAAAAAATGAAGATTAGATTATTGGATTATAAATATTAGACTTTAAAAAATAATAAAATAAAATAAAATAAAATAAAATAAAATAGAAAGGTTACCTTGAAAACTGAAATAATTTTCAGTTGAAGAACAAAAATTTCTCAAATTAAAACAATTAAAATAAGTAAGACTAAATATATAAATATATATTTAAAAAATGACAGCGTATAAAAATGTAATGCAATGTAAAAAAAAAGCTAAAATTAAAAATGAAAGCTGAAATTATAGAAATAAAGGCTAATTCAAAACATGAATAAATACTGAGGTAGTGTATAAATTATATTAAAATAACCTAATGCCAGATAATGATATAAAATTAAATATTTCTATTAATTAATTAATTCTTACATTTTTTTATTTACAATAAAAAATTTAAATGTATCTTAAATGTAACTTGTTTCATTAGGATTTCATTAAGAATCACCTATTTATATTTTGTTTGTTTTTTTAATTATTTTATTTTCGTCACTAACTCACATTTGTCATGTCAGTTATTTTAGTGTGCGTCTCATTTTTAATGAATCTCTATATAATGGGATCCACAGGCCATCCAGTGCCAGATCTCTGCCGAAACCTGCTCACCTGGACAAAGTCAACTCCAACAGCCTGGACTGTGGGATAATCAATGTGGAGGACCAGCTTCCCCCCAAAGTGCCGCCCTTCTCCAAATTACAGGATCTTTCAGGAATCAGCAGCTCAAGCTGTCTGACCCCCAGCCCGGCTCCCATCCTCAACGTCAACTCCTCTGAATGTTTCTCCAGCGCCACCGTGGGCCGAGGGGGCAGTGCTGGTGGCTCTCCCTCGCTCTACCCCCGCCTCTCCGGGCTGCACCGTAGCATGGAGTCCTTGTCTCTACAGATGAGTGTGTCTCCAGCAGGGGGCAGCGTGACGGAGCCCAGGCCCAGACATGAGGACAGAGGGACGCTTGGTGGCTGGTCACCTGGAAGCAGGGTCTCACTTACTCTCACGACTGACAGGTGAGGCCGTGTCCAGTGATTCCTGCACCTCCTGTCTGTGATCACATGAGCTATGCTAATGTAACTTCTAAATGCTGACAAAATTAGCTTTTAGCATATATACGCATTTAAATTTGGCAGTCTTTCGCTTTACGGTTGAATAGCCCTTAAATATTTAAGACTCATCTTCCACTCAGTAGCGTATGCATTTTTTATTTTTTATTTTTCAATGAAAGGCTCTCTAGAATGAAAATCCCTCTCCCCGCCAAAGCTTGATAAATAAACATGGACTAAAAACTATAATATAATATAATATAATATAATATAATATAATATAATATAATATAATATAATATAATATAATATAATATAATATAATATAATATAATATAATATAATATTCATCTTGTTTCTATTTTTTGTTTCTTATTTAGTTCACAAAACATGCATATGCATGTATGTATATATAATGTATAAAATAATTACATTTATACAGTATATTTTATTTATTATTATATTATATTATATTATATTATATTATATTATATTATATTATATTATATTATATTATATTATATTATATTATATTACTTTATTTTCGATGGAAATTTTAAACATCAAGGAATTGGGAATTAATTGAATTTCCTAATTTAAAAAAAATAGGAAAATGTCTCTTTAATAACTAAAAAAAAGTATAAAGGAATTATAATCGGTCATTTAAAACTAAAATAAGAATTAATAATCATCTGTTATATTATATTATATTATATTATATTATATTATATTATATTATATTATATTATATTATATTATATTATATTATATTATATTATATATAATGAGTTTATCTACATCACATTTAAAAAATAAATAAATAAACCACAAGGTTTATGCAGCTCTCTGCCACCCGTGGCCTCTCAGTTTTTGTGTGGTCTCCTTTATAAAAACCCACCACAAAATTGTTTTAATGCTTGCTTAGTCAGATTAAAAACTGGACAATAGCTCACGGCCTTAATGTGGCTGATTATTTTTATTGGGCCGCCACAGAGCTGAAGGGCTAATGGGGGTCATGTGTCTGAGGCAGGAAGTCTATCATCTGTTTAATTTGCAGTGACTGTAATACCGTTTCTATTCAGCAACTCATCTCTCTCCATTACAGCTCTTATCCATTGCTCTCTTTATCCATTTCTTCACTATGGAGTTATTAATGAAGACTCGGCTCTATCTGTTCCTCTAAACTCTGTGTACGGATAGAGCAGAGCAGTTTGTGGTCAAAAAAAATATTTCTACATGTTCTTAGGAAAATAGTACTACAGTAGTAGTGCCACAATGGTATAGCATTCTATGGGTGGTTGCAACCCCATTTATATGGTGTTTTAGCAGTTGTTAGCAGATTGCAATTTGATTATTAGGCCATTGCTAGGGTGTGTTAGCATGTTGCTATAAAGTTGTTAGGCTGTTGCTGTGGTGTAGTAAGTTTAATGATATTTCTCCACCTGTTTTGTTGACTGCCATGCAAAAATCATATGTCAGATCACTTCTAAAAGTAACAGCTCATCTCTCCTCAATGACCCTGTTTACACCTGGTATTAAGATGCGTTTTGGTGGATCGGACCACAAGTAGACGAGTTTACACCTGGTGTTTTAATCCGCCTCTTTTGTCCACTTTCAACCACTTCTGTCCTGATTTCTTAGGGGGGAGGGTCTATGGGAGGGGAAATGTATATTTTTTCAGATCTTTCGATATAATGGACATAATAAGCTTGCGCAGCTTACATATGAACACGACCGGAGACACCGGAAAAACACACGGAGAACTGCAGCTTTAGTTTCTGCTCTGACAGCCGCAAGACCGGCCGAACGTTGTGTGTTAGAAATGAGGAATGGTGAGAGAACATTGTGCTTGGTATGTTTTCATCTTCAAACCAAAATTGGGTCTTCAGCCGACAAAGTTTAAATCCCGTCTGGCTAGAGCGTTTCCCATGATGTTACGCATTAGGTCAGTAGACGGAGAGTAAACGGTCTTTTGTGGCTGTTTGAACACATTTGTCCACATGAGCGTTTACACTACGAAAGCAATCCGGTCAAATGTGTTTTCAGCTACCTCTGGAAGTGGTGGAAAGTGGTCAAGCTCAAAACGTTTTAGACCCGTTTTAGTTTTTAGCGTCATCCACCTGTGATCTGACCGACCAAAACACATCTTAATACCAGGTGCAAACAAGGCCAATAAGTCACATGATTTGGGATTCATAGGTTTAGCACAACCGGTGCAGGGCAACTTACACACTGAAGTTTAATACTTAATGTTAAGTAATCTTCCAACACAGAGCCACATCACAGCATTTACATTCATACAGCACATTTATACTCCGATAACATGCACCCAAAATTCAAAGCAGAACAATTGCCTATTATGTTAACAATCAGATTATATCTCTGCTAATTATCCCCCTGCCTGAACTACTAATTGCTCATTTTGCTTTACAGATTTCTGTGATCTATTTTTGGAGTGTGATCTCTTCATTTCCATGCATAAGCGTCCTGTCATTTGAATAATGCTCTTTTTCTCTATTTTTTCCTTTCTTTCAGCTCACAACGGGACAGGAATACTCTCCCAAAGAAAGGCTTAAGGTACTGTTCATTTAACTTTACGGCGCCCCTCTTAATGGGACAAACGGTTTGATCCAATGCAGTAATTCCATGAAACTAATGTCACACCCCCATTTCCCAATAGCCAGCACATCTCCTTGCAGGCTGAGGAGGACAACAAAGAGAGACGCCACTCACACACCATCATGAGCTTGACGGAGACGAACAGTCCGCCACAGTTCCCTTCACCCATACTGCCAGGAAAGATGCCACTGACAAGCATCAGTAAGTGTCAGCACACTTCCACAGCATTAACCCTCATCCTTCCTTCGTGTCCTGTAACAAATCCTTCCCTCGTGGGTCAAAATGACCAGAAGCCCTAAAAATTTGTACAAAAAATTCCGGGTCAATATGACCCGAGGGAAGCATGAGGGTGAACTCTGATGATATATGTGTGGGAAATAATGAAAGGCGGGACTTGATTTTCTTTCCACCAGGATTCAGTTTGCTCATGAAAAGGATACTGTATATTAAGTTAATAAGGTTCATTTTGATTCCTGTTTTGCATCCCTGTTTGCTTTAAATCGGCATGAAACAGAAGTTACGATAGGCTTTTCTTCCCTATTGTGACGTATATCCGAGCTAAACAGCTTCTCGAACAAGAACAAATGTAGGGTGAGGGTTGATTTTATCCATGGGGAATTGATTGAATGGTTGTGGTTTGCTATTGGTGGATCTCATGTGAGTGACAGGTTATTGTCCCGCCCTCACGCCAGTAAACACATCATCAGAGAAGAGATGCTGCAAGAGGGAGGGGAAGTTATTTTGATTAAAGATTACGAGGCACATTAGTTAAAAAAAAAATATGTACGGATAAATCATTTAGAATAAATACTTAAGTGTTCCAATATTGCATAAAAAGATGCATCCCCACCAGGCAACATGCAGGACACCTTTCTCCACTGTGCCTTGATTTATATCATAAATAAACACTGGCTCCCTCTGCTGTCTGTTATGTGTAGTGACACCCAGCCCCACCTCAGGAACGCCAAGGATGACCAGATCCAACAGCATTCCCACTCACGAGGCCAGTTTTGATCTGTATCAGTCGTCACCACTGGGCAGCACCCTATCACTCGCCGAGCGGCCCAAGAGCATGATCCGATCCGGCTCCTTCAGAGACAGAGATCCCGGCGATGACGGTGAGACTTTGGGTTATATGGTTCAGTCTTCATGGGGGCGCATTTTGAGATTAGCATTGTCCCTTTAAGTAGTAAAGCCCAAATTATACTTTGTTTTTTTTTACGTATGCACAGTTGTACACACAGCCTGTCAAAGTATACTCTTCCAGGCTGCGTCCGAAAGGTTATAAATGCTGCCTTCGGAGGATGCATTCCAAAGTAGGAAGGCATCAAGAAACATCCGAATCCAATTTTAGCTTCACTTCCTGTCTCCTGAGATATCTTCATTTGATCGATTTTTAAAGGCATCACAGAAGTATCCTTCACTGCCTTTGATATCCCACAAATCCTGTGCTTTCCATTCTGTGACAGTTGAGCTAGAAAATAAATAATTAAAGATGGCGTCTGAAAGTTGCGGTTTCTGGTCAGTTTCTATGTAAATGTATGTTATTGACCAACATTTTCCATTTCTGATGTCATTTCTATCGAGAAATTACTATTGCAGTAATTCATTATTCGCTTAGTTTTCACCAAATCTCTCTATTTTGCGCTAGATCACTAAACTATTACGCTGCATACAAAGTCATTGCCTGATAAGTCAGCGGCCTAAGTTTTCAGACGCTGTCTCTTCCATTTATTCAGTTTTTTCTTTGACTATCTTGAAAATCAACAGTCCTGGGGCACTGTTGCCACCTTGTGGATAAAGAAATTAGTGCAAACAAATTCAATGTCATTTGCGATCTGCGCATACAGAGTATTCGTGGTTACAAAAACCACGCTGCCTGCGCTTGGACAGTATGTGTGTACTGTGCTGATGATGAAATTCATGAAATGAATACAGTATGCAGACCCTAGTGTACGCATAAATAGTTAAAGGAATAGTTCACTTAAAAATGAAAATTCTGTCATCATTTAATCACCCTCAAGTTGTTTCAAACTTGTATGAGTTTCTTTTTTCCGCTGAACACAAAGGACGATATTTTGAAGAATGTCGGTAACCAAACAGTTGATGGACCCCATTGACTTCAATAGTAGGAAAAAAAATACTATGGAAATCAATGGAGTCCATTAACAGAATTTTCATTTTTAAGTGAACTATTCCTTTAAGTACTGTAAGTTCCTTTGGATCAAAGCATCTACTAAATTACTTTAGCATTTTCTAACTATGTTTGTGCTAAAAGTTAGCTCTGTAAGCTGGATGTGACTCTACAAATAATAAAACACAATACAGGAGAGGACATGTACAATAAATAATCAATGTAACCTATCCCGTGATTTAGCTAATTAAATTTTCTCTCTTTCTGTCTCTCTTTGTCCTGCTGCAGTTCATGGCTCAGTGCTCTCTCTGGTGTCTAATGCCTCTTCCAGCTACTCCTCGGTAAGTATCCCAGCACTTTTTCCCCCAGAACACGTGTCACACGGCGCTAGACTCTCACGAGTGCAGCTCGGTCTGCTCCTGCTGATTTATTAGACCCTCACAGCAGGGACACTAGTGGAAGCTTTCTCTGCTTTCCTTACTGAAAATGGAGATGTTACTTGAACTGCTGCACATGACATAGGTGCTGATGTGATCTATGGGTTCAGTGAAGAACTGGCCTGGTTTTGTACCAAAAACAAAAAGATTTACGCAGTTATAAACAACTTAAGTCAAATATTTATTTCATTCACTGATTCCCTCATAAGTAATACTACTTATTCTCAGCTAATTAAGCCAATTGGCCTATAAATAGTGAAATAATTTATCATTGCTTTATTAAAAAAAATGCATTTGATGCCATTCCTATCTAGGGCTGCACAGTTAATTGAATAAAATTAATCTAAATTAAAATCAAGTCTAGAATTTAATTAAATAAATGCTTTTAAGTTAAATGTGAATACAATGTTTGTCACCAAATTTCAGGTCAGCTGAAAGCGGTCTCAATTTAGTTCACACAAGTGTGATCACACTTTTTATGTGTTATTTTTTAGCTTGGATATTTATCTATCTTTATTATATTGCATTTAGAAGCAAAATATTGTCAAACTAATTTGACCAAATCGTGCAGCCCTGTTCCTGTCTTAGATCTTTTTCAGTTGAATTTGTGTTTTTTCATTACTATTGACTTCCATTTATTCAGCTTCTTACTGTCTCTCTGCCGTTCTTTTCTTCCGTGCAATCTCTCAGGCGGAGGAGAGAATTCAGGGCGAGGTGAGTGTCTGTCTCTCTCGGATTTTCCCTCTCCGTCATCCAGAAGTTAAAGCTAGTCATATTTAACCTGTTTTTGTAATACATGTTCTCAGAGATCATAACAGCTAAAGTCAGCTAATGTCAGGTGCTGCTCAATGGCACAGCATTTTAAGTGCCCCTATTATGCTTTTTCGAATACTGCCTTTCATGTAGTGTGTAATGTAGGCGATTGTGAGTATAAAAGGTCTGCAAAGTTTTAAAAATCAAAGTGCAGAACAAATAAAATCATTGTTTCCTTAAAGAATTCATCGATTCTGAACTGCCTGAAACGAGTCTATGGTCTTCATTGGCTGCCCCGTGAACAACGTCTACTTTGACCCTCAAACACTGTAGCTGTAGCTGAGACTGGAAGAGTTTGGTTTGTGTAGTTGACATGTCGAGAAGACGCTGTTTTCAGTGCTGTGAATCCACTTTGCATGCATTTCAAGAGGATGAGGACTCGCACTGGAATTGATACGGAAAAACTGACGCCATTGTTACTGTTCCTATCACTGTGTATCAAGTACTGAGGAAGATCCAGAGGTGAAATTCAGATATTTCTTTTCCGTCACGCACTAAGCTGTGGACAAATCCCAACAGACTGGGCCATCAGACCAATTAGAGCAGAGCAGACCAATCACAACGAACTGGGCCATCTGACCAATCAGAGCAGAGTAAACCAATCACAACAGACTGGGTCATCTGACCAATCAGAGCAGAGTAGACCAATCACAACAGACTGAGTCATCTGACTAATCAGAGCAGAGTAGGCCAATCACAACAGACTGAGTCATCTGACCAATCAGAGCAGAGTAGACCAATCACAACAGACTGGGCCATCTGACCAATCAGAGCAGAGTAGACCAATCACAACAGACTGGGCCATCTGACCAATCAGAGCAGAGTAGACCAATCACAACAGACTGGGCCATCTGACCAATCAGAGCAGAGTAGACCAATCACAACAGACTGGGCCATCTGACCAATCAGAGCAGAGTAGACCAATCACAACAGACTGGGCCATCTGACCAATCAGAGCAGAGTAGACCAATCACAACAGACTGGGCCATCATTGGATGCATGTAAACCTATTGTAGAAGACCTTAAATAAACTTAGGAACCTTTAAAATAGCATAATAGGGGCATTTTAATAACTAACATAGCACTAATTCATAGCCTTAAACTGCCATTAGCTGTTCATAAGGGTGTTATGAGATTTCTCTGCTGTGCTTTTGTCAATTGATGTTTCATTCAATCATTCAAGGAAATGAGTAGCTAACCACGTGTTGGTACTCATAATTTCCTCCATGTTCTGTGTTTAATAACTGTAATGTGAAGGCATATTCACATCAGACGGGATAAAACAAACACAACAGAAAAAATATTCACAAGCTGATCATGACATCGGATATCTAAACAAAGTCCAAACATTTATTCAGCATCCAAACAATTCAGAAAATGACCTTGCTTCAGAAAAAAAGGTTAAGTTTAAATAGTCTAATTGCTAAATTGTTGTCATTTTATATATCAAATCAGATATCTTTAATTTATGTTAATAAAAATAATGATAAAATATTTAGCATCCAAACAATTAAAAAAAAAATCCTTTCAAATGAAAAAAAAAAAAGTATTGCAATATGATATTTCAGATTTGACACATTGCATTGTCTAGTTTTAGTATATTGATGATGTCATGATGATAATATTTTATTTTCCTGGTGGGAATACGCCTTTACCATTTCATGAGTCTGTCTACTTGATCTATGGATGCAAAAGGAATGTGTCTCACCAAGTTACTTTTTTTTTTTTTTTGAAAAAATGTACTTGGTGAAGTTTTGCATTCCAAACCTGATGGCTTGAAGTGAGTCTGATTACTCATTGTGTGTGTTGTTCTGGTCTGGTGTTCATCATAGTACGTGGATATACTCACCATTTGTCTTTTTGTTACCTTCAGTTGCATGTATAGAATTTATCAGCCCACTCCATGTAGAGATAACATAAACAGACACAGTTGCTATTGGGAGTGCTAAATATCATCCGTCTCAGTTTTCCAGCAGCTGCAGCGAGCTGAAATTCCTGGAGCTTCTTCGGCTCATTCTGACTTTAATACTTTCATTTAGGAAAAACAATTTAGAGATTTACGTCAAAGTAAATAATGTGATCATTTAGAGGAATAGTTCACCCAAAAATGAACATTCTGTCATTATTTTCTCACACAATGACTATCAATATCCTGTAACAACAATCCTGTAAGACTTCAGAAATCTTGTCATATGGAGTACTTTTATGATATTTTTTTGGAGCTTGAGAGCCCTCGATTTTTGCGATCACTGCATGGAATAGAGCAGCCTAACTTCCTAAATTGTTATACGGAAGAAAGTTGTACAGGTTTGGAGCAACATGAGGATGAGTAATAATGACAGAATTCGCATTTTCAACCTATTCCTTTAAATTGAATGCCATTTTTTTTTTTCAAATGATCTGTTGGTTAAGAAGTTTGTGTGTTTCTTCACAGCAAATCCGTAAGCTGAGGAGGGAGCTGGAATCTTCACAGGAGAAGGTGGCCAATCTGACCTCACAGCTGTCTGCTAATGTATGTGCACACCGTCAAACACGGATAAAGTTAAAGATTAGTTCACGTGTACTAACTGTTCAAACGTTTGGGAATTGACAGTTATTTTAAATTGTAATAATATTTCTCAGCATTGCTGGTTTTACTGTGTTTTTGATTAAATAAATGCAGCTTTGGTGAGCAGAAGAGACTTCTTTCAGAAACATTTAAAAATCTTACCGACCCCAAACTTTTGAAAAGTAGTTCTCAAATATTCCAAACATTCCATTTATTATTTAAAGCTGCAGTCCGTAACTTTTTTTTTTTTTTTTCAAAATGTACAACATTTATATAATAAGCGAGTACATCATCAATCCATTTTCCAAACCGTGTTTTTGTCTAATCCTGAATCACTACAGTACGCTTATAATAAGTGTTTATGTTGGGACTATTTTAGACTGGTACGGGTCGTACCGCTGCAGAGTAGCCCAGTGCCTGCGTGACTCGTCATGTAATGCAATTAAATATTTTTTCTCTCTTTCTCCAGGCGAACCTGGTGGCAGCGTTTGAGCAGAGTCTGGCCCTCATGACCTCTCGACTCCAGTGCCTCTCTGTCAGTGCTGAGCAGAAGGTACGATAGTCATCCTAAAACACACACAAACTCCTGATCAATCTCCACCACCGATTAATTCAAAGAAGATGAAAAACTGGCTCATTGGTATAACAGTTAAGGCCACGACGACACACCAAGCCGACGTAAAATAGCTAGCAGTGATGAAGCTGAGTGTGTTATCACCTCGGCGTCAGCTGCGTCTCGGCCACAAAGCTGCGCTCGAACACACCAAAAGGACTACAAGCGCACTTTCATCACTTTCACTTTTATTCTCATGCACTGACTTGTTCGCAAAGCTGAACAGCCAATCAGAGTTCTCTCTCTCATCGACATCGCCAAAGCCGACAGACGCAAATTCAACATGCTCGATCGGCCAAAATATGATGGGGTCCAACTAGGGGTGGGCGATATGGCCAAAATCTTATATCAGGATCTGAATAATTATATTTCACGACACATAACGATATATATCGCAACATATTTATTTTTGAGACCATTGAAATTTCATACATTTTGTCACCAATTTCAATAAAAAATTAAATAAAATAAAACTACTGCTGGGCAACGATTAATCACGATTAATCGAATCCAAAAATAAAGTTTGTGTTTACATAATATATGTGTGTGTAATGTGTATAATTATTTTGTATATATAAATACACACATATGCACGTATATATTTAAGAAATATTTGCATGTATATACTGTATATTTATATTTATACATAATTTATGTTATATATAAATACAAATATTTTATATATAAATAACACATTTTTCATAAATATACACATGCATGTGTGTGTATTTATATATACAAAATAATTATACACAGTACACACACATATAATTTTTAAAAACAAACCTTTATTTTGGATGCGATTAATCATTGCCCAGCACAAAAAAAAAAAAAAAAACTAATACTAGCCTAGCCTATGTTAAAAAGTACTAGCTTATTGAAGAAAAGTAAAGAGTCAGTGATAAAATAAGAACAAAGAAACTAATAACAAGCAATAGAACAAAGAAATAGACCTACCTGAAATAAGAAATGCTTGCCTACATAAATTGTATAATGTAATCAAATGTATAAAATAACACTGCATATCTTCACTGTGTAATTTAATTTATACATTTATTCTTCTTAAAGTGAGACAGAAGTGATTCAGTCAAGAGCATTGAGAGATTTGCTTTTTTGATGTTTCGGACGGAACAGACACATGCACACATGCATTTTCTTTCTCAACTGTTTATGTTCACTTAAAGGTATAGTGGAGGATCTTTCCGAATTTTAGATAAGACCCGCCCTCTCCACTTTTTGAAAAGTTTGATTGATTCACCAGAATGATTGACAATTAGGAGGACCAATAGTATAGGTGATCCACCCGGAAGTAAAAAATCCTCCGCTATACCTTTAAGAAAAAATGAGGATACTCGCAAAGGCGGCCATTTTGACACGTAAGTGTGTGTATTTGACCCAATAACGCAACAAAAAGAACTGTTCAGTACTCGTCCGCTCTATGAGAAGCGGCTTTATGTGCATGCGTCTCTCAGACAGCGCTGAGAAACAGTCCCTCAGACCGTCGGCTTGGTGTGTCAGGGCCTTTAGAGCATTAGCATTTCATATCATGAGGGAGTAGGACCATAGAGCTGCCAAAACAATGTAGTTCTGCTGATTTCATGTTTTTATATTTTTATATATTATATATATGTATATATTAGTGCTGTGAAATTAATTAATCGCGATTAATCGCATCTAACATAAAAGTTTTTGTTTACAATATATTAGTGTGTGTATATATACAGTATATACATATTATATATATGTATATATATAAAATAAACGTGTGTGTGTGTGTGTGTGTGTGTGTGTGCGTGTCTGTTTATATATACTGTAGCGGGTTCCTGAGGGGAAAAAGGAGAACGGACACGAGAAAGTGAGTTCAACCCAGAGGGTGTATTTATTTACAAGTGAGCAAATGCAAAGAAAAGTAGACCAGTGGATGCTTGACTGTAATCCTCAGGTCCGTGTCTCCGTAAAGTAGTGCTTCTTTTGGTGTTTCCATTGAGAGTGTCTTCGTGGTCTGGGTGAGTGAGGGTGAAAGTCTGCTTGAGCAGACAGTGTTCAGTCTGTGTGGAGGTCTGCCGGCAGAGAGTCCGTAACACCAACCTCCTGTTTATCACTCTCTGGCAAAGAAACAAACTGCACAACAAGCGTTCGTTTCAGTTGAGAGAAGAATCCCTACCTCTTCTGTCTCTGCCGGCGCTAGAAGATTGACTGAATGCCATCAGCTGGGCTTGGTGATTGCTCCCCAGCTCCCCATTGTGTGATGAGCTGCTGGCAACTCGCCACTAACTACGGCTGCAATTAACGATTATTTTGATAACCGGCCCACCGGTGGGCCCACAGCCATTACATATTTAAAATAATAATAATATCCTATGCTAAACCTAAACTAATCTTGACAAACTATATATCATTTGAAAGCTTACAAGCTCTAGTTTTGGTGTCTGATTTTCAAAATACATTACGAGGAGCAGTAATTTATCAATCAGCAACAATCATATTTTCATACTCCTAAGGCGTGATCAGACCTTTATTTTGAAATAGCGATGAACATGATAAATATGAAAAATTGGTAGAAACCACAGTTTGTTTTCATGCCAAAAGTTCAAAGATAACATCCTTTTTTTTTTAAGTTCTGAAAATGATAATAGATAAATAAATAATAGATTCACCATTTTTGATGCGGCGGCGAGCTATAATGCACATACGTGTTCTTTTTATGTTTATTAGAGGTTGAATTCATATTCAAATTCAAAATCTGCAAAACCTCCCATACTACTTCTGAATGGGATGTCTACTTCATAAATTGCATGAAAATTATGGAAATATATGGCTCAGAGCACTCAAACCACATTTGGAAATGGCGGCACCCTTATATGGTCAGTAATAGAGTCTGGTTGTCACCTAGTGAAAAAGTTTGGTACTGCATCCAAACAAAATCCTCCTGAAAGCTAATTCTTTGAGATATCAACCTAAAATTTGGAACACAATTTGTTCAGATGGGAGGGACACTTAAGGGTTAAACTACTATATTACATTAATGGGCTATACCAACAATATTACCTTTATTGTCAATCATAAATATGATTACTTGTGTTAAATGTAGAATTCTAAAACTCCACTTGATTTCTAACGGAAAATATTTGAGCAAAATTGCGCTCATGTTCTGCGCTACGTCTGTTTAACGCGGATGCGCGCACCGGTGCTTGTTCGTTGAAGTCTGTGAAGTTTAACAAGACTATTATTGGAAATACTCGTGGGACTTTCTAACATTTACATATAAGGATATAACCATAAAATGTAAGGAAAACGTGTCGAAGGCATTAAACAGCACACGAATCTGTCAAAGCACGACAGGGCAAGATGCAGTAATGCTTATGCTTTTGTTTGAAGCGCTTATAAATATAAAGCATTCTCATGTTTCGGACAACTTGGATCATGTACCATTCCAGCAGCAGCTCACTCTGTGTCCTCTGCTGTTTTAAATATATATATGTGTGTGTGTGTGTGTGTGTGTGTGTGTGTGTATATATACAGTATACACACACACACACACACACACTGAATATAATATATATTAATATAATAATATACACACACACATATATTATGTAAACAACAACTTTTATGTTAGATGCGATTAATAGATTTGACAGTGCTAGTGTATATATATGTGTCTTCAGGTTGGACCATGTGTATGAAACGTATTACACAAACCTCAACTGTCCTTTCACTGCCCAAAAGCTACATTTAGGTCCATATGTGTAACCACACAGAGTCACTGAGAGTGAAAGAGCAAATTTGGGTCAAATTATGACTGAATGGAGGTTGGGGGTTTCTATACGTTCCAGACGTTCATGGCACATTGCCCTCTGTGAAAGAGGCATTCGGTCTAGAAAGCTTTTTTTGCGAGTCAGTGACCCGGATTCATCGATTCATTACAGTAACTGTGACCCTGCAGATTGTTTCAGTGATTCAGAGAAAGCAAATGATGTTAAGGTACCAGTGATCCATAGCGGCAGGAGTTTTTGTAGACGTCCCCGTGGCTACGTCGGCTGTAAATGTCATTGGTCAAGTGCAGGCAGTAACTCATTGTCAAAGCAGAAGTTAACCTACATTTATTTGGAAAACCATCAGTAGCAGCGCTTTGGGGAATGTTGTTTCAATGTTGATGCTTTAAATGGATGAGCACAGAATAAATAAATCCGTATTTCTCTATAGGACAGTGAATTAACAGACCTGAGAGAAACAATCGAGAACCTTAAAACCAAGAACATGGAGGCACAGGCCGTCATCCAAGTCGCCCTCAATAACCCTGATGTTGCCCCCAAAGGTGAGGACAGGATAAATACACCTCGATTTGTGTTTTATCTCAATATATGATTATTATGTTACCAAACAAACATTCTTAATCCCTTCTCTCAGAGTTTCGAATCAGGAGGCAGAACTCATCCGAGAGCATCTCTAGTCTGAACAGCATTACCAGCCACTCCAGTGTGGGCAGCCTGAAAGACGATGCCAAGAAGAAGAAGAAAAAGAGCTGGGTAAGCGGAAAAAGAGGAGCTGTTCTTTCTCCGACGGAATTATTGTGGATATTATTATCTGCGAGCGCGTAACCATAGTTTTCATGTATTCTTCTCTTGCAAATCTCTAAGGTCTGTGAAGTAAGTTTATAAGTCTCTCTGAGGGAATGCTCCTTCTCGTTACGTCTTGTCTCTAACCGTTCTGCAAAGCACCGTGTCCACTGTTTTCCATTGGTACAGCCACTGCAGCTTATACTTTCATATGTTACAACAGTAAAGGGGTGAATTCACTAAGCAAATAGCACATTGTATTGAAGTGCAAAAACCTTATTTTTTTGCACCTGGTAAACAGTATTGTGTCCAAAATGACATACTATACACGTGTACTCTTCACTATGTACTCAACCATCTAGTCACCAATGTTGGATGACAAAGTAACCATTTAAAATTCATACACTAGACTCTTACAGACAGTTTAGTGCATGAAGTGTCCAACATTCCACACTTTTTTTGGTTAAATAAGTGCATCATCGGGTGGAAAGTGCAATTTTTCTTTTTGGAATTTCCAGTGTGATAGAATAGTGGACAAGTAAGCAAATTTGGGTGCAGGTTCTAAAAACTGACACGATGCGAACCAACAATTTGCGTCAAGACCTGAATTGCATTAATTTGCTTTAGTCCGTTAGGCATGAAAACAGCTAATAATGTGGTGCAAATGAACTGCGCTATCTGTGGTCACAGTTCATTCTTAGTGAATTCCCTCTAGAATGCCTAATTTACTAATCCTGTAAACATGTGGAAATACTGTGAACGTTTAATGTGGCTATTGCTGAAGAAGAAAAGAAAAGAAAAAAAGTTAATGAATACTGCTGCACATGAATGAAGCTAATGCTAAACACTCGCTCTAACTACAGCATGTTGAGAAAGAACACTTTGCATGTTGAAACTATCTTACAGCTGTTCAGTATTTTATCTGATTCAAGGCTGTAAACTCATTTATGGAAATGTATGTATCATGTACAGTATAACTATGCTCACCTGCCTGAGTGTTTCAAGTACCCTTGTTGAAAAATATCCTTTTCTCTTGTTTTGCTGAAGTACCATGACATGTAGTTCTTGAACTACATAAAGTAGGGAGGTTCGCAGAATGTATAATAATTTTCATACTGTAATTCTTATTTTACTCTAAAAAACGAATAACATATTCTCTTTCTTGCTTAAAAGAACACAATGGTACTTTTGTCTAGTTTATAGTCTTTTTTTCAGAACAGTTTCAATCTGTACACTACCGCTCAAAAGTTTATGGTCAGTATTATTATTTTTTTAAAGAAATTAATACTTTTATCCAGCAAGGATGCAATTAATTGATCAAGAATAACAATAAAGGCATTTATAATGTTACAAAAAGTTTCTATTTCAAAAACTGCTGTTCTTTTGAACATTCTATTCATCAAGAATATAAAAATTCACATTTCCACAAAAATATGAAGCAGGCAGCACAACCCTTTCAACATTGATAATAATAACAATAAATGTTTTTTTGAGCATCACATCATCATATTAAAATTATTTCTGAAGGATCATGTGACCAAAAGGCTGGAGAAATTCTGCTGAAAATTTAGCTTTGATCACAGAAATAAATTACATTTTAGTATATATTACAATAGAAAACGGTTATTTTAAATTTCAATAATATTTCACATTATTACAGTTTTTTACTGATTTTTACTGTTTTTACTGCAGCCTTGGAGCGCAGAGAAGATTTGTTTATCTTTCGAACAATAGTGTAAATTAATGAACTTCATTAAATTAATAAACCAAATTTTTCAGAATAAACAAACACTTGTATAATGTACTTGAAGTTCTCTGTCTTTCTCTGGATTTCTCTGTAGTTGCGAAGCTCTTTTGGCAAGGCGTTCAGCATAAAGAAGGGTGCCAAAGGTGGCTCGATGTACTCTGATATTGAAGAGATCACCACTCCAGATTCTTCTGCCCCCAATTCACCAAAACTGGCCCATGAAGATGGAGAGAATCCGCCCCCTTCCCTCCAATCCAGCCAATCAGCCATCTCCTCTGTGTGAGTAAAGTTTGAATAGTTTTTAATAAAAACTTTAATAGTACAGGGGGGGCAAGAGAGGGCGATTTCACTTTTGGGTTTCATTTTATTTTGATGGTCCATTTAACACATTCTGTTGACTATAAGTAACGTTGTAACCAGGGGCGGCTGGCCAATAGAGGGCGCTAGGGCGCCGCCCCCCCATGAGCCAGACCACAGTTTATGAGCCACACTCATTAAATAAATAAGTAAATATATACATAAATCATACATACAAATTGTCAGTATTTGTGTGTTTGAGATATTAAATACACCCAGTATATGTGAAAAATATAATAGAAATTCAAAATATCTGCTTTTTCAACACGTCTCCTCCACCTGCGTGCACGTCGATCAGCTCTGGGGCGCTGGAGAGAGGCGCCCCAGAGAGGCGGGTCTGTGGATCAGTTTAGCCAATTGCTGATTTAAGTTTGACATGTTTGACATAAACTGTAGCCAATCAGCGAGCTCAAATCTAGTCAGCTATGGGCGCTTCTGTTTAGCGCCCAAAGCTGCGCGAGCCCGAGCCGAGGCACGCCCATCTCTATCAGACAGCTGTCTATCGGGCTAGCTAGCTGGATGCGTCATGCTAATGCCTTGTTTTGCTTTCCGTGATTACTTTTTAAAACAACAGCGATAGATCCAGCATGGACAGTTACCGGAGCGAGGGACCTGTCTGAGAAAGTAACTACTGTTTTAATTAAATTTCAAATGCAAATGGAAAGTTTGTGCAATTTGTTTTGTTTTTTTTTTTTGTGTAAGAATGCCTCAGCCTTGTAATATGGCATTAAATAATTACTGACTTTTTGACAGAGCACTGGTATCGTGCAGTTTGTGTTAATACTAATAATTATTTGTAATATTATTATTATTCGCTTTACAAAGATAAAGGCAGTGGTTCTCAAACTGGGTTTGTGGTGGTTCTCAAACCGTGAGGTGACAGAAGGTGGTGCGGGAACAAAATGCTGAATTTTGCCGTTCCTTTAATACTACCTCATCTTAAAATACGATTTAAACTGAGCATGCATTTCTCTCAGGTTAAATGCTGTAAATACATGACATCCGATCAAATTACCTCATCTTTTGCGGTCAAAACTGTCTGCATTTAAGCAGCGTGTAGTGGGCTGCTATATGACAGGTCTCGTGCAGATTGCTGCCTCGGCAAATCGCGCTATATTGCCATTCTCGACCATGTGCGTTAGCGATTGCAAATGTCACATTGATTTTATACAACAGTTCAACAAACGAAATATTAATATTAAGTGATGTTCATTTTCAACACAGTTGTCATTATTTTTACAATAAAATAATAGCTCCAAAGCCACAGCAGAACTGCAGCACACAGCAGTGTTTGAGAACGAATCTGCGACTTTGAACGAATCATTAGAGTCAATGATTCAATGATTAATTCATAAATACTACCACTTGCTTCATTTCTGAATGACTCGATGACTCACCACCTACTGGCGGTTTTAATTTAATATTTAAAAGCATCACTTCGTTTTTACCATCATTGCATATTTATCTATTTAACTTTTTTTTAAAGCATTATTTATTTTATAAAGGTATGTGTAAAGGTAAAAATGCACTTGAAAAAATCGATTTAAGGGGGCAAATATTGTCCCTTGGTGTGACGAGTGTGGGTACGCAGAAGGACATTAAGCCTCTTGGGGTACAACTCTAAAAAGTTTGAGAACCACTGGGAGTGGGTTAAGGAATAGAACAAAATAAATATCAAACACAATACACATACCAAGGGCAGAAAGTAGGCCTAATAGCCTACTCCCATGGTTTGAATATGACACAGCCCCACCTAAGATATTTTTCACCAGCCGCCACTGGTTGTAACTACATGTCTACTAACTCTCAATAGAGTATAAGTAGATTGGTAGGGTTAGGGTTATAATAAGTTGACATGTACTTGCTTATAGTCAGTAGAAAGTCTGTTGGGGGACCAACACAATAAAGAGTTAGCAGATATTAAGCAGACATTCTACAATACTCTAATGAGAGTTAGTTGACATTTAGTTGCAAAGTTACTTATAGTCAACAGAATGTTCAAAAGGGACCATCAAAATAAAGTGTTACCCACTTTGAAACGCAGCAGTAATATTACAACCTTTAAACTGCGTTTAAGTGTAATCACATTTAAAACCATATTGACGTTGTAACAGGATCCATGAAAGTAACGAGGAAAACGAGAGCGATGAGAAGGCGGTATCGGATCTGCGGTCTGAGCTGTGGGAGAAAGAGATGAAACTGACGGACATCCGGCTAGAGGCGCTGAGCTCGGCCCACCAGCTGGAGCAGCTTCGAGAGTCCATGAACAACATGCAGGTTAGGAACTTTTTGCTACTGTCACTTTTACCTTTGTTCAGGAAATTTTCACGGTTAAGAACAAGTCATTTCAATAGAAATCCACACAGTCTGCAATTTTGCATGAGGGTGGAAGATTTCCCAATACAATTCATGCAAATTTGCCAAGTTGACCAGCAGAAAGCTGCTTGGTTTGAGAGTGGCTTCTGTGTGAGCTTCATACATTGCAACACTATTGACAATAGACCATTTTTGCCTAAAAACCTTTGCCAAAATTTGACAAATATTTGAAACTTTGCAATAGAACCATGCATAAATTCACTGCAGTTAATGGACCCTATCATACACCTGGCACAATGCAGCGCCAGGCACGACGCAAGTGTTTTTTGCTAGTTTCAGCCTGACGCAGTTATCATTTTCTAGTCCTGCGCCACGTTGATTGAATTAGCAAATGCATTTGCGCCCATCTGTTCGCCCATGAGCTGCTGGTCTGAAAACGAGGTGTGTTCAGGCGCATTGTTGGCGCGTTGCTAATTTGAGGCAACTGAAATAGACTGTGCCATTGACCAACAAAAACCTGGTCAATGGCGCAATATTTATTTTATTATTTAAAGAATGCGCTAGTAATGTGCGCCAATAGGCGGGTCCACAACGTGCATACACTTTGTCCCGTAGATGGTCTGCTTGCGTGCTTTAACCTCGCACACGAGCAGATCCGTTTCCTCGCTAGAGAAGCGTTCAGTTTTTCCGCAAATTCCGCCATGTGAATAGCAAATCCGCCATGGCGCGAGCACAACTGGCTTTTAAAGGGAATGGAAGATGAGACTCTGATTGGTTTATTGCACGTTACGCCCAAAACACACCCATCACTCATTAAGAGAATAGGGACAACCCTTTTAGACCATGCACCGGGTGCGCCGACCATTTTTCCCATCGTTAAACTAGCAAACGTGGATTCAGACACGCACTAAGTACACTTGCACCGTACGCTTTAGACCATGCATTTAAATCGTTAATTAGGGCCCAATGAGTTTGCATGTCAAGCACTGCTAAAGGCTGGAATACACTACACGACTTTTAAAATCTGAACAGATTATACGATTATCTGTTTTGAAATCCTCTGACTGGAAGGAATCATAGTCTGAAGCTAAACAATCAGAGCCTGTGCCCATCTTACACTATGAAATCTGTCAACTCAGACTGCCAAAAATCTACAAACTGGCACAGATTTTTGGCAGCTATTATCGACTAGTCCAGACTGCAAATCAGGGCAAAAATCTGAACAACAGCAGTGTAGTGTGTTCTAGCCTTAAGAGAAAAAAAAAATCTAATTCAGTTTGTCATTGCAGATGATGGTGGAGAGTCTGAAGGCAGAGAACGACCAGCTGAAAACAGGAAGTGCTCCGTCGTCCCTTGTCCTCCCTTGCGGCCCACCTTCTACTTCCACTTCCCAGCCCTCTGGCCTCGCCAGCCTCCTGAACTCCAACCAAAGCAAACCACCCATGAGCCTCACCAAGTCCTTCAGCCTCAGCCTTAATGAGTGCTCCAACCCTGGTGAGTTCACTAGTTATGCCATCTGATATTTTGGGGCACTTAAAAGTGAAAGCTTGCATCTCAGACCTAACCTAGGCATATTGAGTCAAATCATACTTTCTATCTCGCAGACGTTGCTCCTATGGAGTTACTGAGCCTGTCATCTCAGAGGGACGAGTCCTTTACGCGTGTTGTGGTCCGTATTCCTGACCAGCAAGTGCCCAGAGAGGTGAATACATGAAAACATATTTTCAAATGCTTTATACATGAATATTAGATCATATTGCCTAAATATTCAATGTGATGTACAATCAGGAGGTGAGGCAGCAGGATTTCTACATCGGCTCAGTGAGAATTAATGGGAAAACTGAGTGGTCGACGTTAGACACAGACATTTCCACAGCTTTCAGGGTGAGAGCTCGTTCTGTAGCATATACATTTTTAAATATATGCAAAGATAATTTAGTATGCAAAAAAATAGTAATACTATTTTAGCATGCAAATAATAGCATGAAATTGCTGTTGATATTTAATGGCAAACATATTGTGCTGTTTATAATGTGTTCTTTGTCTTCATACATTAGGACTACATTTCCCTGGTGGATCCCAGTACAAGTATGGGACTGTCTGTCGACTCTATCCACAGTTACGCTATTAATCAGAGCAGAAGAGTGTTTGGAGCCGAGGCTCCTGAAAGTTCACCCTGTGACTGTTTAAAAAAGGGTCCTGGACTCGTCACTGTCACCCTCAAAGGTAAAAAACTCACAATTTCAAACTCTGAATCTCTCCATCAACTTTTTTAACACCTCATCATTTTGGCACAGAGTGGTGTTTCGAGCGTCAAGTTATTTTAGAGTCCTCACTGAAAGTGAAAAGCTGTGTTAATTGACAAAATCACAGGCTTCGGAACAGATCATATGTTTATGCTGGTTCAGTGCCATTAAAGCTAATCGTTTACTTCAGAAGTGGTGTTAACTCTTTCCTCGCCATTGACGGAAATTTCACTGTTATACGGTAGGGGATGCTATGAGACATCTTCTGGAAAAGGGATAGCATATGAGAGCATATGTAAAATAATGCGATCATCAACATTTAACAGCATATAAATTAAAACTGCCTAATGTTACAGAATGAAATGTCGACTCAGGACAAGTTGTAGGACTGTGAAGTTTTGGGGTGTTGATGAACTCGATCTACTCCATCTATGTTTTGATCAATGTTCTGTATCCCATCCTGACGTAGTCTTAAAAAAAATTAGCTTTTTTTATGAAAAAAAAAAAAATGCATTAAGCTAGAATAAAAGTTTTTTAAGTTAAGTTTTTAACTTCAGTTTTTTTTATTTATTTCTTTTGATATATTGCATGTTCAGATATTCATGCAACAAAATATTCTGGGGACCATGAACATTTTGTTAGAATGATCAAAAATTCTGGTGGTGGCTGGCAACTTTTTTTCAAAAACGCTGGTTGGGAAAGAGTTAATTATAATATTAATTAATTTAACTGTTCAGCAAATGTCTTCTATTGATGATCATTTACCTGCAAACCAAATGCTAGCATTGCCATTTTGTGAGCTATGTGGAGCAAGATTGTGGACCAATAAGAATTCACTGTGGGCGGAGCTACCTCGTTTCTAAAATAGAAACCAATAAACAAGAAAAATATCTTGACATTGACACTGTTGACAGTCATGGCTGGTTACTCTGTTTCTGTCTACTAGATGTTTCTCGTTCCTGTTTTAATTGTTTGTGTCTTTAGTTCTTTAGATCTCTATGGCACTTCTAACTGACCTCTGATTCACCTAATCTTGCTGTTTGTTCCAGGTGTTAAGGATAAATGTGTGGATAGTCTGGTTTTCGAGACGCTCATCCCCAAGCCAATGATGCAACACTACATAAGTTTGCTTCTGAAGCACCGGCGACTGGTCCTGTCCGGCCCCAGTGGCACAGGGAAGACCTATCTCACCACCCGTCTGACTGAGTACCTGCTGGAGAAGAGCGGCCGTGACCCCGGCCCGGGCCTTATCACCACCTTCAACATGCACCAACAGACCTGCAAGGTGAAGCCTGGAAATCACACTTTCAGACAAACTGAGCTCCTTCCACACTGATTTGTGTCGCAAGCAGTTGTAAAGCCTCACTTTGGTCTTCTCTCCCTCAGGACCTCCAGTTGTACCTGTCTAATCTAGCCAATCAGATTGACCGTGATTGTGGCACTGAGGACATTCCATTGGTCATTATCTTGGATGATATCAGTGATGGGTCCTCGATCACCGATCTGGTCAATAGTGCGCTGACCTGCAAATATCACAAATGGTGAGTTTCAAAATCATGAACAAAAATCATGGTTTCAAGGTAAATAAAGTATATATTAAATATAATTTTGAGAAGAAATATGACCTGGACTTCTTCCTGACAGTCTTTGTGAGATTCACTCTTTTACAAGACAATTTTGTAATCTGAATTTGAATTTTTCTTGGATATTTATTTCAGCCCGTATGTCATTGGAACCACCAATCAATCTGTTAAGATGTCGTCAAATCATGGCCTGCATCTCAGTTTTAGGTAAGTTCCTAATTTCTTTAGCACCGTTTTATTCCAGTTTGTAGATTGTAGTGAGGTAAAGTAAAACCTAATACAATTTGACGTGATCTTACAATAACATCCTCATAAAGAAATTTGAAATACCAAATCAGTATTCCAAATGTACTTCATTTGTGATTTTTTCCATTCGTCTGAAGAATGATCACCTTCTCTAACAACGTGGAGCCTGCAAATGGGTTTCTGGTGCGGTACTTACACAGGAAGTTGGTCGAGACGGAGGATGACAGCACGGTTCACAGTGCTGAGGTGCTGAGGGTTCTGGACTGGGTGCCTAAACTCTGGTACCATCTCCATACCTTCCTGGAGAAACACAGCACCTCAGACTTCCTCATAGGTACAGATTTAAACTTTCTGCATATCTGATCACAAATTGAATGAAAACATTATTTAACCATTTATATTTTGTGGTGGAGATATAATATTAGCAAATTAATCTGTACCACACACTACCTTTTAAAGGTCATGGTTTAGTTTTAGCACAGCATTAGTTTTAGCACAGATCAAAGCCAAGTTTCCAAAAAAGATCTTTGCTATGGCTCTTGTCTCTGCAGGTCCCTGCTTCTTCCTGTCTTGTCCAGTAACTTTAGCAGAGTTTCGCTCCTGGTTTATTGACCTCTGGAACCAGTCCATTATTCCTTATCTTCAGGAGGGAGCTAAGGATGGTGTGAAGGTAAGCTATTGTCCACATAGGCCAGCGTTTCCCAGCCCTCTACCAGGAGGTTCCCCAACAATACACATTTTGGATGTCTCTCTTATCTGACCAATCCATTTCAGGTCGTTGATTCAGGTGTGTTTGATTAGAAAGAGTTTGCAAATGTGTAATGTTGGTGTACCTCCAGGAAAAGGATTAGACAAAACTGACATAGGAAACTAACTACTAAGCAAGGGTGTCCAATCCTGCTCCTGGAGGGCGACTATCCAGCAGAGTTTAGCTCCAACCCTATTAAAACACCTGAGCCAGTTAATCAAGGTCTTGAAGATCTTTCGAAACTTCCAGGCGGGTGTTTAGGAGATAAACTCTGCTGTAAGGTGGCCCTCCTCATAAGTGACTATAGTAAAACACACTTCATAGGGAGCAACTCTCTTAAAGGTGCAGGAAGCAATTTCTGAGAAACGCTGTTGATATTTGAAATCACTGAAACAAACATGCCCCTACCCAAAAGTATCACACGACTATCTTAAAGGTTGTATCAGCGATTTCAGGCCCAAAAAAGGCCCAAACATAAATGACCACATTCATCTAATCTTTGGGTGGGTGTTGTGAGGTTTTGCGCTCGTGCACGGCTGCACGCGAAGTTGGAGAACACAAAACCTCACAACACCCACCCCCTGTCGGTGATTGGTTGGAACACTATTTATTTTGGTTTTGAGTGGTTGGTGAAACCAATTGTTTTTGTGTGCAGATCTCAGAGCCTAGGCTGCCTACAGAGACGCGTTTTTTTGACGTCCTGCTTATGGGGCAGGCCAACGCATTCTCATCCTAGGGCGTCATATACTGACGCTTTTAACATTTCGTCTACATCCAACGCACATGGCACCCTTTAGCGTCAATATGAGACGCAGATAGCTTGGTTCGGTTATGGGTAGGTTTAGGTCTGGGGTAGAGTTAGGGTTAGACCGCTAGGAGGCGCCTTCTGGCCCATATCTATCTGCGTCTCATATTGACGATAAAGGGTGCCATCTGCGTTGGATGTAGACGAAATGTCAAAAGCGTCAATATATGACGCCTTGGGATGAGAACGGGCTGGGCAGGCAGCTAGCGGATCGTTAGGAAAGATTAGATGAATGTGATCATTTATGTTTGGGCATTTTTTGGGCCTGAATTCGCTGATACAACCTTTAATAGCCCCGCCCCCAAATTCACAAACACAGGTACCGCCCCCCTAACGTGTGTATACGCTCCTTTCTGCTGATCGGCTACAAGTGTGTTTTGGTGCTCGTTCCGATCCACTTTCAACAGCATTTCTCAGAAATCTCTTACAGCAGCTTACATGGTCACTTATGTGCACCATACAAATAGTGCAATAGACTCATCTAACACCCCCAGTTGCTTTTAACACAGTATGTTTCTAAGCTATCCACTGTATGCTTTTAACCTTGTTTTTTCCTAGATTCTGTCCAGCTTCATCTTGGTGTTCTCTTGGTGTTTTCTGGTTATCCTCTGGCTTTCTTTACTGATCTTGTAGTAAAGCATTATGTAACCCTTGCTGAAAAAAAAAAAAAAATACTGCTTAATAGGGCTGTGCGATTAATCATAATTGATTTGGGATTTCGATTTTGGCTTCCAACGATTATGAAAATAAGATAATCGATGTGAAACGATTATTGTGCCTCTGCTGCATTCCGTCCCGCGCACCTTCCTTTCCTTCACAGCGGTGCAATTTCGTTTCTCCCTAAAACCCCAGAGTGTTGTAAAATGCAGTCTATTGTTGCTAAACTGCGGGACGTGCTCGATATTAAACAGTGTTATTAAAAGCGTATTAAGCCGCAAAAGAGATACTATTCCCTAGGCGGCCTCTTGTGTGTGCGCTGAGACAGGGCTGAACAAGCATAAGCAAAGTATACAGTGGACAGTTATGTCTTAAGTGAATGTAAACAGTTGAGAAAGAAAACGTGTGTGTAACAGTATATTGGGTCCGTGCGTTAGCTCTTAAAGGGACAGCAGCCTAATAAATCTGCTGCAGTCATTAATGTTAATCAAACAACAAAAGACAAAGATAAAATCACGCACTGCTCTTAAATTAGTAGTTTTAATAAAGATTAGTCTATATTTAATGTATACAGCAGTGTTATTTTACATTTGATTACTTTATTCAATTTCTGTTGTAGGCTATTACTAATCTGAATAGCACTGTTAGTACATCTTCCTGAAGAAAAACCTAAAGCACTATTTATTTAATTTATATTTTTGTTCTGTTGTATTTTTTGGCGTATCACCCACCTATAATCGTGTTAAATAATCAAGGTTTCAATATTGAGCAAAATAAGAGTGATTATGATGTTTGCCATAATCGAGCATCCCTACTGCTTAAGCTAGTTTGTTGGTCGTAGCTGTTGTGCTAGCCTGGTCAGGCTGCTGTGGCTTTCTGTTTTTACAGGGGTTCTGGGAGACCAGTAAACCACTTTAGGCTGGTTTAAGACTTTATTTATCCATCTTAAAATTGGGCCAAAATGAGGCAGCCCACTATTAGGAACAGACCTTATCTGCTGCTAAAACAGTTGTTTTTTCCGTGAATCAAATTACACTTTTAATGTTAATTTCAAGTCAAGTGCAGTGGAGTCTTGGAGCTCAATCTCTGCATTCATATATATTTTAGGTCCATGGTCAGAAAGCAGCGTGGGAGGATCCAGTGGAGTGGGTGAGGGATACGCTGCCCTGGCCTTCAGCTCAACAGGACCAGGCCAAACTCTTTCACCTCCCTCCGCCAACCACCGGCCCCAACGCTGCTTCAACACTCCAGCAGACCAGTGACGACAGGTCCAAAAAGGACACGTCCCTTCCCACCATGGAGTCCGATCCACTGGTGAGTCTTCAGTACAACTATACCGGAGCCTGTGTAAACAGTTCTGCGTGTGTTCTGACAAGCTGTCCTTGTTCTGTCCCTCATTCAGATGGCGATGCTGCTGAAACTCCAGGAGTCTGCCAACTATATTGAATCGCCAGAACGGGACATTTCAGGCAACCCCACATTCTAGGTTGAGCTTAAAGACTTGAGAGCTCGCTAATGGCTAGTGCTGTTTCAAAACACTGTTCTGTTCAGCTGATTTGCACCTCCTGTTTCCTTCAAAAGGTTTGAGAGTGTCAGGACGAGGAACTCTCAAGAACATCCAGGTCAAGGCAGACAAAATTCTCAGCCTGAAAGTAAAACAGAAAAACAGATCCTGCCAGATCTGAGCGAGATTCTTTTTTGCACTGTTGTCTTAACCGGTCCTTCCTTTGCTTACCTAACCTGCAAGTTGCATGGCAATACTTGCAACTGAGGATTGTGAAGATTGGATGATTGTGAAGATGAGATGTTCTTGTCTACCGTACTGGGAACAAAATGTGCTTCATGTTTTTTTATTTTACTTTTGTTTTAGGTAATATCTGTCCATTTGGACCAAAAATCTATTTATTCTTATTTGCAAGAGTACCGACACTCCATCCTCAAGATCAAGTCGTCTGAACCCTGTACACTAAAGTGCGGTTACAACTCGCATGGATGCAAAATATAATGTACAAGATGGTGCTTAGAATTCAGCCTTAACTGATGTCCCTCCATATATCATGAAGTCAGTTTCATAGCAATCGGAAAATAACTCTATATTACCTCAGTTTGCATAGTGATGCAGTTTCAAGGTGCAGTACATACCCATAACCCCGTTGCTTTTATTCCTATCAAAGCAGACATGAAGGAGACAGGTGTAGACTGTAGATCTCGGAGATGATGCACTTTGATTTGTAGCTTTCAAGCAAGAGCACTGACTGTTTAAAACTCGAGGGTCGTTCACTCTGACGGTGATTTGCAGCGACAAAACAACCAGAAGTTATGCGTTTCAATGAGGGTTGGAGGCGGCATGAGCGACAGAGACTGTTGGCGATGGACAAAGTGAGCAAACTATATGCAAATGTGACATTACCAATAGGAGAGTAGACAGTGAAGCTCATGCAATCTGCTGCTTGATATTGTTGGTTATTCATTGTCTACGAAAGTTGCTGAATTTTGACGGCACTCGGTTATGCAGCAAAAGCAGTGGGGCTCATGTGATCCACCGCCTGATACAGTTGGGGGTAACCTCAGGTGATTTAATCGCTAGCAGTAAAAACAGGTGCTTTTACCGGTGCATGGGAGCAGTATGCAACTTCTTACTTTCAGTAATCATGCATTTGACCTTAAGGCCTGGGTATACTTCAATTTCTACGTTAAGCTCAGTCTCACGCACATAGTGTCGGCCCAGATCCAGATGTGCTGTCTTGGAGTTGAGCATGCAAGCCTTTCAAATTATGCTCTTTTGAGTGTGTAATGATGATGTGTTAATAGATCTTGCTTTTCAAGTGCTCAGATCACTTGTGCATGCGCTGTTATTGGCAGACACAAAAATCGGGGGGGAACACGGACGTTGTGCATGGACTATGGTGATTGTGACCCGAGCTGGAGCACAACGTAGACAAGGGAAGTATACTTTTGGCTTTAGTTCCAATAGCCAAGGTGCTCATGGATCATCAAGCTAATCAAAGGCTTTGTTCTCACTGACATCACATGCCTGATTCGCTTGCTGATGTCATTGCTGTAGCAACTAATGTAGGTCCTGTTTCCACCAGGTATTAACGTGGTGATCACTTGTGTTTGGATTTTGCTGAGAAACTTTTGGGCACGCTCTACATAACTTCCATACAGTGCATGAATACTATTTGAATGAATGAACCCGTGTTATGCGGCTTATAAGCAAATGCGGGAAAGGAAGAGAATATAAAGGATACGGATGGCAGCTTCAATCGTAATCAATTTGTTTTGGTACAATGCAGCGAAGTACAACGCATTCAGGACGAATAAGCGTTTACTTTACATTTGGCTACCTCCGTAATTGGTTTCAGTGATCCGATCGGTGCTGAACATTTGTGATAATATCACCAAAAATGCATTTAATACCAGGTGGAAACAAGTCTGTAGATGTACTGGATATTGACTGCCTAAACATACGAAACCAAATAAAATGGGTCTAGATAGCGTTTGAAAACAAATCAGGATTGTTTGCAGTGTGAACAAAGCCAAAATGGTTTAAACAACTTGTTTTGTCTGGAGGAGGTTCAGTAATTTGATATTTTTGGCTTTTGTTATGTCTTGAGGTTCAAAGCAAAATAACATCAGTGTTAGCTTACAGTTTTACACACGCTTGTGTCCTTTGTTCTTCTGTAACAATTTAGCCAGTTTTGGAAATGTTGTAATAATTGGGTTTTGTTTACGGTGGTTTCAAGTCATGGGACGGCCCCATGTCAGTGTCTTTTATAACCCCCTAATCATTCCAGTAATACTGTAATAATTACGAAATCTCAAAAAACACACAAAAAAATTATAATGGTGGATTGTAATTTATGAATGCGTTTGCTATTGGCTGATTACAAGTGCTGCAGAACTGTATGTGCATGAAAGCTTTAACTTTGAGGAAGATTATAGTTAAAAAAGGCACCTTATCATGAGATGCCAAAGGATGTGTTGGCAACCAGTCTACAAGAGCAACATGCTAATTATTATTACCTAATTGAAACGTGTACTAACCGGTCTTAGTACTAGCAGTGTAGCAATGTCAGATGAAACGCGTGCCGTTGTAATCGCAGAATGTAAATTGGATCAAAACATCAGTTTGCCAACACACCTTGTGCTCTTGATGATGCTTGCTGATTCTTGTGCTTGTGTTTACGTGTCCTGTTAATGTCAGACGTAGCTCTCCAAACGAATAACCACAGGAGTGTTTTGTAAAGGTCTTTTTTTGTACGTTTTTTTACTAAAGGATCTTAGTCTGACATTTGTAAATAGGATTTTCAAAAAATGACCAAAAAAATGCAAACAAAAACCGTCTATGCTAGAATAAACATCGGAAGGATTAAATATAACACCTATAAACTGAATGTGTCTGGTTAGATTTACATTACAGGGAAGATCGCAGTCATCTCTCAGCTATTGCCTTTCCTGTAGGGGAAAGTTAGTAACTAGATCATGTTGCCTATGTAAATTTTTCACTATAAAAGTGTCCTCTTTATTCTCTTCCGGGTCGTACAAGGTATAGAATAGCTTTTACGATTAGTTGGTCTCAACAACCCATAAAAAATGGTAAAAAAAAAAAAAAAAAAGAAGTGACAGTGGTGCTTCAAATCACACAAGTACCTCAAAATCTGTCTTAACAGCTCATTGTAGGATAAAAAAACTTCCCTTAATAGCTTATGGATAGTTTGGGGCTTTGGGGAAGATTCCCCGTTGTTTGTCTTGAAAATGTGCCTACTATAAGCCAACTCGTTGGACATTGCAATACCTAAACTATTATGTTTTGCAAGGGATTGTTTGCTGCGGGGAATAGGAATGCGAGCGAACGTACTATCCTTTTTTTGTGCTAGCTTATAAAATGACTTTGAGATTTGAGCTCGCAGGGAGTCTCGTTTCCAAATGTCCTGGAAATCGCACAAACCGAAGCCATTTCCCACTGTCTCTTCTCCTGTCACAGATACATGTGCATCAGTGTGCTTTATCATATCTTGCATAACAGATATAGTTTGGACAACCTAAAATAGAGTGTCTAACTATGTATTGATTAATTTATTTGTTATTTTTTGTGGTTTATGAATAACAACGCTGAATGTTCAAGCAGGCACAATAATAAACCTGTGGTTTGTTAACTCTTTTTTTCCCACTTGTTTTATATTAAACATGCTATTACAAGGTTTGATGTTGTTTAATCAAAACAGATTGATGATTTGTCACTATGCAGCGTTGGAATATAATTTTAGGCTGAGACTGAGTTCAGTTGTCAGTACCAATGACAGATAACAATGGTATGTGATAAGCTAATGTGCAGGTTTGATGGTGTTTTAATGTCGTTGATGTCTATCACCATAGTTTGTCTGTAAAAACACATTGGACCTACCTGTCCCTCTGGGATTTCAAACAAAACTGCATTTCTTTTTTTTTTCTTTTCTTCTTTTAAAGAAATGGATCTTGCTTTCTCTTTAATAAATATTTCTATTTTGTATAGAACATTGCAATTGTAAACATTGTAAATAGAAAACCCATCTGCGACCACAATCACAGTAAAATATGAAAAATCCGGCCCTTGGATGAGACACCTTTTGTTATTGTTGTCTTTTATTATTTTCATTTTTTTTGTGAACTGTCTGCTGGAAAGGGGTTATAAAGGCATATGTGCTGATCTGAGAGAATTGAATCCATCAAATATTCACTCACGTTTTCAATAAACTCGTGCCATCCCTACACTAAGATGTCTCTTTCACTGGTCTCGTACACTTATTTCAGTTTTTTGTATATATTTATATATATATATTTGACAATTATTACATTAATGAAATTGAACATCTGTTTGTATTTTTGAACACTACACAACTGGGTAATACTTTAGAATACTGTTCCTCCATTAATGAATAACTACACAGGAACAAATAACACACTATTAACATTATAGTAACTACTATTAACTTACAAGAAACTCTGATTAACAAATTAGTAAGTAATATCGCTCAGTTGAATGTGTTAGTTCACTATTAGCCACTACTGTTTTTCATACCTCACTGAAGACTAAGAACTACTATATACAGGTTCATAATTAATATTAATAATGCATAATATATAATATAATGGTAACCCAAATCAAGTGTTACTACATCCTTCTAAAGTAACTACTAATTATTTGGATCAGTATTCTAAAGTGAAGATCATGGGAACGCACTAGTAATGACTAAAGTGTTACCAAATCCATCGGAAGCAATTGCTATTCAAAATCTTACAAAAATCTCAAAAGCTTACACTGACTTGAGTCAATATTAGGTAGTTATCATGTTTTTCACTTTAGAATACTGATCCAAATAATTAGTAGTTCCTTTTTGAATGATGTAGTAACACTTCAGTTAGTGTGTTACCGTTACCTTTTATTATTAATTATGCATTATTCATGTTAATTATGAACCTGTATGTAGTAGTTCTCTGGGGGGTATGAAAAAAAATTACTCATTTGTTAATCAGAATGTTATCAGTGCGTTACCCACGCTAAAGTGTTACCCACAACTTTTCAAGTCAGAGATTTGTATTCTGCTTGTTGAGGTTTGTCTTAATTTTGTAACTGCTGTATGGACCGCACGTTGCAGTTACACTTTTAGACAAACGAGGGCGCCAAATGTCAAGAAGTAGGATTAAATTCAAGATATTAAATATTAAAAATGAGAATGGTCAAGTAAAACAAGAGTGAGAAATTATTGGACTCTAGGCATGAAAGCTACATGATACTGAGTCAACCAACCACTATGAATAACTTTAATGAGGTGAGACCAGTTTAGGGTTATTCCCGAGTTGATAAGAACAGATTTATCTGTGTACTGGAGGCTATTTAAAGAAGAGGAGGAGTCCCGAAGGTTCATACTCAGAGGTGGTATAAATTGAACGTCCCAAAAGACATTGCCAATTCAAAGACCGGCAATCCTGTTGAGTTTCTCCCAAGCATCATGCCAGCCAAACCAGCACCAATAAAGAAGTCAGCCAAGAAGGCTGCTGCAAAAGAGGAGAAGCTGGCAGAGCCTGTGCCCGAGACTGTCCCGGCTGAGGTGCCTCCTGTGCCCGAGACTGTCCCGGCTGAAGCTCCGGCTGAAGAGGCAGTGGCCGAACCTGCCCCCGCTGCAGAGGCACCTGCTCCTGAAGGTACTCAATTTATAAGTGTGCCTAACCGTAATAACGGCATCTCATTTAAAAGACAAAGATTATTTTAGTAATACTAACAGTCATACTGTAAAATTGATACTCACGTTAAGTCATGTTTATAATTGCCTACTGTGTTCATCGACGTCTGTCAGCTGTCTTGCAGTGAAAGAATGAATGTATCATCTGTACTTTCGAGGACTCACTCACGCCCCCTACTGAACAACATGCACTACTTCCACTCACTTCAATGGGAACCTGACGATGTTCTTCACTAAATTTACTTAATAATTTGCCATTACATCATAGTTGGCCTACTACAGTTATTGCTGCTACTGTAAAATTACAATAAATATAAATTAATAATATAATTTAATAAAATAAAATAAATATTTATCCATTTTGCCATTATTTATTTATTTATTTATCGACAGTTGCGGCTAATACAAAGTTACTAAAGTTACTGTTGTAAAAATTGATGTTTTGGCAATGATTAAAATATGTCCCCTTGTTCAACTATTTTATTAATTTAGGAAAATGGAATTGTCATTCTAAACATCCACAAACTGCTGGAAGATAACTTCTGTCTTGGGTGTTTGCTTTACAATCATGACTTTTACAACAAAATAGAAACTTAAACTTCCAATGTTCATACAGGAGATAAAAAAAAAAAAAAAAAAAAAAAAAATTATATATATATATGTATATATATATTAAGAGAATCCAACATGAGCTACCGAAAGTCCGAACTGTCACAAATCTGATTATTCTAATTATTATGTACATGATGTAGAAATTTCCCTGATATGTGTCTAACCCTAGAGGTCCCTTATAAATATGTACTGTAGCGCCTGTCGATCATTGGACTTTGTCTTACAGAAGCGTTCTAATTTATGACTACCTATCCACTAACATGTACCTAATATATTCTAACATTTATTTAACATGTAACGCTAGACTCGACCCCTGCTGCTCAGGGTTAGACTGCTGCCCCTAGGGACATAGGGTATAGGGTATAGGGTATAGGGTAAAGCTATAACAAAAACACTGATGATTATCAGTGCCCTGTCAAATTTACTTCACTTTTGCATTAGAAATAGCATTATATAAGCATCTCAATGTTCAGATCATGTTTCATTTTCAGTTTTCATATTTTAAGTGGCGTTAACCCACATCTTAGGGTCAAAACAGGTTCCCCTCACCTGTTGTTACGTCTTCAGTAAAATGGCTTGCTGTGCTGAGTGCAAAAACTACTAATCACCAACCATGTGTGTGGTCAAATCAAGATTAGCTTGTGGTGGAAGAGTGTGTCTCACTACATGCTGATATGGCATGACTTTTTACCTGAATTTTCTTAAACATCAGTTGCTGTGACTGCTTCATGAGGGCAATATATAAGTATATTTATCTGCTGAAGTTTCTGTTGCAGAAGAAGGCGCTTCTCCTGCTAGTGAATACTGTTGCTCCATGACGCTACACTACCATTACTAAAAAAAAGACTGTTTATTCAAAACGGTATCTAGCGATCTCTCCTGAGTAGCACTGCTCTAATGGAAGACTAATGATTTGCTATTAGGTCCTGCTGATGAAGCTGCTCCTTCCACTAATGCTCCAGTTGAGGGTAAAAAATTGTGCTTTTGCTATCATTTTTAATTGTTCGATTTCAGTTTGGATACAGACACTGTAATTTGACTTGCACCCTTTAGAAAATGACAATTCATAAGGCTACAGTTCACTCTCAGTCGCATTCAGTCTCAAATATTTTTTGTTATGATTTTATCGGCATATAGGCAGTAAAATCCATGACGCATTTAAATAAATATAACTTTGAATCCGAATAATCTTGCATATTTGATCATCAGCTGCTCCTGCTGAAGCTGCACCTGTAGAAGAACCCCCTAAACCACCAACACCACCTCCTCCAGCAGGTAATCCATCCAACCACCCAATCCATCCATCCATCAATACAACTAATCTGTCCATTCACCGAATCCATCCCGACAATCCATCCATCAATACACCTAATCCATCCATTCACCCAATCCATCCATCCATCCATCAGTCAGTCCACCTAATCCATCCATTCACCCAATCCATCCATCCATCCATCCATCCATCCATCAGTCCACCTAATCCATCCATTCACCCAGTTCATCCATCCATCCATCAGTCAGTCCACCTAACCCAGCCATACACCCAGTTCATCCATACATCAATCAATCAATCAATCAATCAATCAATCAATCAATCAATCAATCAATCAATCAATCAATCAATCAATCAATCAATCAGTCAATCAGTCAATCAGTCAATCCACCCATCCATCATCCACCAAATCCATCCATCCATCCAATCAACCATCTATCCAATCAACCACATCTATCCACCCAATCCATCCATCATCATCAACCCCATCTATCCATCTAACCATATATCCAATGGACCCCACCCATCCAATCAACCCTATCCATCCAGCTAATCAATCCAATCCATCTGCCCATTTATCTATCCAAACCATCCTCCAAATCCATATATCCACCCAATAAATCCATCCAATCCATCCACCCAATCCAGCAATCCACCTAATCCATCTACCCAATCCATCCATCCGTCAACCCCATCCATCCATCCATCCATCCATCCACTCATTTATCCATGAAATCAATAGACCTAATTAATCAATCCAATCCATCCATCCTTCCATCCATTCAATCAGGTAATCTACCAAATTCATCCATCCACCCATTTATCCATCAAATCCATCCACCTAATCCATCCATCCATCTCTATAAAAGTTCATGTGTTTTTCTAATATGAATTGATTGTTTTTATGTCTCTAATGAATGTGCAGTGCCTGCTAGTGCCCCTCAGAACCTCAGCGTGGATGATGTCAATGATACCTCAGTCACTCTTAAGTGGAGATCCCCGGAGAACATTGGCTCTGGACTGGACGGATACATTGTAGAATACTGCAAGGAAGGATGTGTGTATATCCTCTCAGTATTGCTAATAAGCTCTGTAGATTAGAGATAGTGTTTCAATCATCATGCCTTCATCTTGAAATTGAACCATGTAGAACTATCAGATGTCACAAGAAAAGTGAGTTCTATGACAGTCTGCAATAGCACCTGTCTTTAAAATGTCACCACAGACTGATTTATAGCTCGCCCCTGTAAGTCTCCCTATTAGGAAGGGATGCTTTCAACCAACTGTCACCGTATCTGCACATCCCACATTTAGATTTGTGGATGAATACTGACATCACTGCTAGTGTGTTTGGAAATTCATATTTGTTCTTTAACTGGGTAGTTGATGCATCACATCAATATTTAGGTTTTTCAATTTTTGTTTATGAATGTATAATCAAAATTTTGAGAATGTAACGTTTAATATTTAATCACCTTCTTGCCTTCACAAGTTGATTTTACATGGTCATGTGGTGCGACCAATTCTTAAATTAATTTTAAATGTATTAAAATGCTAAAATTTTTATGATTGTACTTTTAAAAACTATTGTTTTAGTTGTACATGGAATATCATGCGAACTTTCCAAAAGTTGTTCATGTCAAACTGCCGTTAAATCTACCCCAATTTAATATTAAGCTAAAGTGTTTAATAAATTATTTGTTTTTGTTTTTTGTGAAATAGTTATATTATCATCGATCCATTTTTACACTCAACAGCTTCTGAATGGGTTGCTGCCAATACCGAACTCACCACGTCCAACCGGTTTGTCATCAGCGGCCTGACAACCGGAGACCTACTTAACATCCGTGTCGTGGCCATGAATGTCGGAGGCCGTAGCGAGCCCGTCGTCCTGCCACAGCCCGTCCCCGTCCGTGAGATTATGGGTGAGTGTCTATGCATCGCTGAAAAGATCCACATGTGTAGGGGACAGATGAAAGTGACGAATCATCTCTGGTTACTTCACAGAGTCTGATTACTTCAAACACTAATTACTTCATAGTGTTATACTTTTTCAGTGTATTCTATGAGCCCTGGCTCATGTGGCTTACTGCCGAAGCTCAGATGACAGTATGTGTTTCCCTACAGTGAGAGGAGCTGGGGTAAGTGCACTGCCTCAGCTTTTAGCTACCTCTCTTGCCCTCAATGGATTCAACAGCTGTGGGTATATAAATCCCATTGGCTTGCGCCGACAAGAGCTTTCATTAGCATTTAAATTACAAACATAAAGACCTAGGGCTGTCAGTGCAATCTGAGCTAAACACATACTGTAGATTACCCTCCTAAATGGAGTGTAGTACTTGCATAATGGTGTATATTTATAAGAATGTTTATCTAGCTAAAGGATTGTATGAACTGCTTTCATTGCTGGTACAGTGTTTATATTCAGGGCTTGGTTCTTTGCCCTTGCACTTGACCACTTTCATTGGTGGAGCTTGACCTTGAATCATTGGGCCAGATTTACAAACAGCCTGCGTCAGCGCAAACCCTCTTTTGGCATTGAAAAAACTACTGTCAGGAATGGATTTACTAAAGACTCACTGTCAGTGTTGCCAAGTCTGTGGTTTTGCCATGGAATTGGGCTACTTTTAAGTTGTTGCCGTGTGTTGATTTTTTTTTTCCTGCTGATTGATTTCCAACCCCCGGAGCGTACAATTTTGGCGCTCCAACACCCTCAAACCTTCAAATTCAGTAGTGAACACCTCATTTGGATATTTTGGGGCTATTTTTTGATTGGCAATTGGGCTAGTTTGGTTGCGCAGACTGGGCAACCCTGCACACAGTAAGAAAAAAACTTTAATATTGAACAGATTTTTTATTTTATTTGTTACTTTTATTTATGAAATTTGGAATTGCTCAGATAATTAGATATCAATTATATCAAATCAGGCATCAGAAATAGCCAGGGTCGCTGATAAGAGAGGACAACTTAGACACATGTTCAGGGCCTGGGGTTGAGAGTAAGAGTTTTACAAATCTGGCTTTCCAGGTTGACATGGCCAGCTAGTGGCTGTTGTGTTTTGGCTTAATTCTGTGTGTTTTGAACTGTTATTTATTTTGTAAAGTACATTGCCGTAATGCTAGGACCATTTAAACCAAACAATCAAATACCCACATAAGATTTTGAAATCAACTCAAGTTGTTAATAGGTCAAACAATCCTGACCAAAAAGAGATATGGAGGCATGTTGGCTTGGAGAACCAAACGGGAACGATCTGTTCATCCATTTGGGTTTAGCAGGTGAATGTTGTGGTGTGTGGCAGCCATTCAAGACATCAAACAGGATTACATATCCGAACACGGACTGCAAAAAGGGATCGAAGAAGCAGGATTAGGTTTTTCACACGTACAAGCACAGGCATTTCAGAAAGTAGGTCAGGTATGGTATAGTAAGCCGGAGTTGAGCTGAATGTGAACCTTCAAAGCCAACTGTGCCGTCCCACAGTGCCACCCAAATCAAGCATTATGCCAGCATGTCAGCTCAGCAATGTGTGTCGCTCCAAAGGCGTCAATTGTTTCCTGTAATAATGATCGAACTTTGGAGTCCTGGGAAGTAAGGATTAGAGGTCTGGTGGGATAGATTTGGGAGGCTGTACCCTAATGGTAACAGATGTGCTCAGAGAGGACAGCTAATAGAGATTTAGATCAGAGACGTCAAAGGTCCTGGGTGGCACATGGTTGTCTAGAGCAGTGGTTCCCAAACTGGTGAATACCTGAATAAAATGTTTTTGAAGGTTTTGCTGTTCATTTAATTCTACCCCACCTTAAAATAACATTAAAACTGATGTATTGAACAGGCGAAACATGGGTAAAAACAGAAAAAAAATGTAGTGCCATAAAAGGTCAAATACATGACGTCCAATCAAACCACCTCATCTTTTGTGGTCAAAACTGACTGCATCCACATGAGCACTGTGCATGATAGGTTGTGTGCAGAGTACATTAGTGCTGTTTTTGACAAGTGGGGTTTTAGCACTTACTAGCATGGAGAACAAATATAGACAGTATAGACAGAGACCAGAGAGATCGATTTAAGACGATTTGTTTTTAATGTTGATATTTATACGAGCAAGAATGCATTTTTTCCCGAATATCTGCACAATTGCAAATGTGACATTGAACAGTTCAACAAACAAAAAGATCATATTAGGTGATGTACATTTTAAACACAATGTTGTCAGTATTGTTTACTATTTTTTACAATGAAGTAAGCACAGCAAAACTGTTGTCTGTTTCCACGCAACACAGCAGTGTTTCGTTAGTGAACGAATTGAGCAAATCGTGAGAGTCAATGATTCAATGACCCATTCGTAAATACACTTGGGGTGCTTCTCATTTCTTATTTGTGCATCCACGTTTCCTTTACTCGCGTCTCAGCTCCACCCCCTTTGGCTGCGAGGGAAGGACTCAAGGAAATAATATAAGGACAGAGGAATCGAAGGGAAGCTTATTTGTATATTGGACTATTCTTGATCCCTCAAGTGTCACTTCACAGTGTCATCAGCTGTGCTCAAGGGATCTGGCCTTGAAGTTTGGTTATATAAGAAATTCATAATAAATAATAATAAAGCAAGTAATAATAAGCAAGTCGGGTTTCTCGACAAGAAAGACTTCTGCATAGGATACACCTGTGCATCCTCACTCGACACTCATCTGGAGGCTTCATCCCTCCTCGTTCCTCGCGGTGCAATTAGAGAATTGAGATTTCCTTCAAGATGGCTTACTTTGATCGGTTTCTGGATAATGGGCTGGAGGACGGCGGAGCGAGGAAACGAGGAAGCATCAATTTGAGTATTGAGAAGCACCCATTGAGGCATTCATTCATTCAGTAACAAGGCAAGGGTTCTTCTCAATACTCAAGTTGATGCTTCCTCATTTTCTCGCTCCTCCGTTCTCCACCCGGTGACCCGGAAATCAATTGTACTCAGCCATCTTAAAGGACATCTCAATTCTCTAATTGCCCTGGGGGGAGACAAGGAACGAGAAGTGAGGAAGCTTCCTGAGGAGTCATGAGCGAGAATGCACAGGTGAATCCTTCCGTCGCATCCTAAGGGGTGGAGCTAAGACACAAGAAAAGGAGATGAGGAAAGGGATGCAAAAATAAGACATGAGAAGCACCTTAGGACTCACTTATGAGGACAGTGACTTACCATCATCTATTGGTGGTCAAAAGTATCACTTCATTTTTACCACCACTTCATATTTCTCTATTGAAAAGTTTTTTATTTTTTTATTTAAAACATTCTCATAACATTATTTATAACATAATTGCATTCAAGCCTCCTCTGAGCAGCATTAAACAGTGTGTAAATACAACTAGATGCAGTTTGTCCTTTAATAGTGTTAGAAAAACTCTGCCTTTATAAAGTAAAAAAATGCACCTGGAAATCAATTTAAGGGGGCAAATATTGTCCCTTAATGGAAAAGGTGTGACTGCAGTCTAAGTGGAAGAGAGGGGGTACGCAGATGGATGTTGGGTTTGGGAACCACTGGTATAGACGGAGAAAGTCAAAAGTTTCACCAACAGACATCCTCGTTTCAATTATAAATTTAGTTGACATTTTCTTGTTTTGTTTGTTTTGAACATCATCCCTTCACATTAACGAAATGTAGTGTAGAAACAGAGCAACTAGTAATGAGGATGAGACTGGCCTGTAATATGAAGGCTGTTGACCTGCAGACGGTCTGGCATTCCTCATAAATCTATTTCTGGATGAACTACAGTGACCTAAGACACGGTGCCATGTGCTCTCTCCAATATACAGAATGGCGAGAATAAACCTGTCGAAATGAAGTTAATCATTAACCCATTTAAATAATTGTGTAAGCATTAAATATGTTTTATATTTTATGAGTTTTCCATTTTCAAATTTAGGAAAGTCAGTTTGTGTAATTTAACACTTTATGCATTTCAAAAGAAGCCCAATTTAATTTATTTTGTTTTGTTTATTTTATTGAAAATACAAGCCAACAAAAACAGCTCATATAAGACCGTTTTAATCTAATATGATCTCAAAAGTAATACATCTAAATTTGTTTTTCAGATCGACCCAAGATCCGCATGCCCCGTGCCCTGAGGTCAAGATACGTCAAGCATGTTGGCGAAAAGATCAATCTTGTTATCCCATTCTGTGTAAGTTCAGATTTTGATATGTATATATGTCAAACAGAGCCGTGCTTATTGTATGCTCTAATGTGTTCGATAATTCTCTGTTTTGTAGGGCAAACCTAAACCTGTGATATCTTGGACCAAGGATGGCCAGCCTTTGGATACGAAGAAGATAAATATCCGCAACAGCGACAAGGATAGCATCCTGTTTATCCGCAAGGCCGAGCGAGACGACTCTGGCAAATATGAGATGACCGTGAAGATCGACAGCTTCGAGGACAAGGCTACCCTCATAATTCAGATTGTCGGTGAGACATGCTATGATCTAGAGCTCTTCTTGGACCTTGGCTATTTCTGTCCCCCTTGCATTTTCATTCTTAGTCCATTCCTTGACACCTCTGTGTACAGAGTAAGACCTCACAGTGTAAAATGATCCATACTAAGGAGGCTAAATCATTTTTAATGGTTGTGTGTAGATCTGCCTGGTCCTCCTGCATCTGTCAAGCTAGTCGACTCTTGGGGCTTTAATGCAGCTTTGGAGTGGACCCCTCCCAAAGACAACGGCAACACTGAGATCACTGGATACACCATTCAGAAGGCTGACAAGAAAACTGGAGTAAGAAACTCATTATTGGCACATTAATAGAGCTAGTAACGCAAGAGCAATGTGCAAGCACATCGTCCATCAGTTCCGCTCTCAGAAAATGAACTACAGTACTTCCCTATTTATCTAAGGAACAATGTTATTTGGGGTGATAAAAATTGCACTTTAATAAACTGTATGTTATCTAACATAAAATGAACATAACATGAAATTAAATGGAGCTATTTTTAATCACATGAGATGTCTGCAGTCCTGCAGATCTGGACTGTCCCACATCAGAGGTCATTTAGATGCACATTTAAAGTAGAGTGTCATGAAACAGTATACATGTCATGTAGCTTATCAACGCTCTTGATAAATGATTTGTTATTAAAGTGGCTATGTTCACAAACTACTATAATTAGAAGAAAAGCAAGCATAGCCTACTGTATGCTATCTGACATGGCAGTTCGACTATAAATAACCATTGCTTTACCTAAGGCAGCAAAAAGTTTTCTTCAAATTCTGAATGGATTATATCGCCTAGAAAGCATGCAAAGAGCGTTCCTTTTATAATCACTGCAAAGCAGTCACACATCTCAATTCATTGCAATCTCACAAAGCTCCACTAATCAATTAAGCTGACTGCACAATGAATCTCTGATTTAGCCTACATAATGTATACACTTTGTTTGTTAAGTTAACTTATAAAGAGAGGGTTTGTGAGAATGCGGAACTCCGCACTGGACAAAAACTCAAGCGTTTTGAATGGGGAGTGGATTCTAATTTAAACACGTCTGATTTGCTTCAAGAAATCAACAGATATGTTTGTGATTGGCTACATTGCTCAACACTGCAAAACACACTGTAAATAGAAACCTTTGACGCTCTCAAGAGCGCAATCATCTAATCTGTTTCTCCAATATGCTATTATTACTGATCATCGACCAGTTGTTATGGGCAGCTTTTCCCTCTAAAAGCAATCAGAAGCAGTGGTTTGAGTGATAAAACAGTCTTGAATCCGTGGCCCAGCCTTACACACACTTCGCCTATGGCCCCACATTTAGTGTAAAACCATAAAATAAAATAAAAAATGTCATTGTATAAATTTATATATATTATATATATTTATTCCACTAACTAATATATTTCCCTAACCTAAAGATGCAGCCACATTTACCATTGTTTGACAAGTTTAAGTCATTTCATTAGGAATCTACTCGATCAAGAATTTAGCGTGAGGGCAAAAGATTTCCCCCATGCCGATTTTGTGATGGGTAAATTTAAAAGCGGAATATTTAACTGTATTCCACATTTAATTTGAAACCCACTGTGTGAGTTTCTCCTTATTAAAAACTATAGAATTAATTTATTTATTTATTTTGAAAGCCACCAAAATCAGCTCATATATACCGTAATACTGAGTTTGACCTGCTGAAGGTGACGGTCAATATTTCGAAAATCTGTATTAGGTAACTTCAGGCAGATGTGTTCATGCTCTGATAGCCTAAACCACATCCACTTACCACAGTGAAAACTGACGGCAAGCAGTGAATCCTCCTCAAAACATGTTTTTTTTTTTTTTTTTTTTAAGTGGGATGTATGTCGTCATTCTTAAGCAAGGCTTAATTTAGCCTCCTGTCAAGTCTGTATCTCTAAACGAAGAGTCTTGAGACTCTGTATATGGACATGACGCGTCTATCTATAAGCTTGTATCTGGGTGTTCGAGGCATGGGTCAGATGACTTCTTGGCGGGAGATCATCAGGTTGGGAATGTGTAAAGTGCTGACAGATAGAGAGAGAGAGTTCCATGATGACATCTCATAACTCTGACTGTCATGATGTGAATCATGATATAAACAGCTAGTTTGATGGGAATACAAGATGTCTAGAGAACATACTGTACAGTACAAAAACACTTCATCTAAAAGCACTTTTGCCAAAGCACTTTGTTTACGATTTATTTATCGGATGGAACCCACAGGGAAATATTTCCCTGGCTTGTGCTCAATTTAGTGATAGTCTATGATGTCCTGTCATACTAAAAGTATTACTGTTTTTGGCAGGATTGGTTCACGGTTCTCGAGCACTTCCACAGGCTGAACGCCACAATCACTGACCTTGTGATGGGAAATGTATACACCTTCAGAGTTTTTGCCGAAAACAAGGTTGGGAAGAGTGAGACTGCTGCTGTAACGAAAGATGCTGCTCATATTCAGAAAACAGGTGAGGTCACAACATTATTTTATGGCACTTCAAACTTCTCCCATTATGTAAAGTTAACTTGGTTTCTGAACAAAAGTAAATGAAAACAACAATTCATGCATTACATGGCTTGACTGAGGTAAAATTACTAATCTATGGTCTTGGGTGGCTTATTGCTGGCAATAGAAGGATAAAATACAACCATGTTGATCTGTCATGAAACTCTAGATGACGCAGTCTGATAGTCCTTAACTCAGTCTGCTTGCAATCACATCATGCTCTAGGAAACAGCTGTTTGGTTCCTGTTGAATCAGTAGCCAATGAACTCGCTGCTCAACCTTCAAATATTTGGTCAACATTTGCTGTAGCAGTTGCAGTGCACTTTCAGAAGCCCTCCACCTTCCCCAGCTCCACCTGTATCGATCTGCTACGAGTAATTCATGTGTACTATATTGTACAGCAGCTGCATGTCTTATTTGCTTACCATGTATGTATTGGCAGTAGCAAGTCCCGTACTTTTTCTACAGCAGCAACAGCAGCGTAGCAGAACTATTCAGCCAAGACCAAATATATCAACAGTCATATCCATTACTAAGCCAAACACATGGAGAGTTGCCATGACAGAAATAAATACAACCATCACAATAAACAATTCTTCCGCTAAGTAATTAAATTCGCTATCATAACTGCAGGCTGTAAATGTATACCTTTCTAATGTACAGGGTTTCCACAAAAATATTCAAAAAGAATGAATGAATGAATGAATGAGGCATTATATAGCGCTTTCATATGTACTACTGTACACCCAAAGCGCTTTACAATCATATCAGGGATCTCTCCTCAACCACCACCAGTGTGCAGCATCCACTTGGATGATGCGACGGCAGCCACAGAACAACGGCGCCAGTGCGCTCACCACACACCAGCTATAGGTGGAGAGAGGAGAGAGAGTGATGGAGCCAATTCAATGTAAGGGGATTATTAGGAAGCCATGATTGGTAAGGGCCAATGTGTGAAATGTGGCCAGGACACCGGGGTTACACCCCTACTCTTTACGAGAAATGCCATGGGATTTTTAATGACCACAGAGAGTCAGGACCTCGGTTTTACGTCTCATCCGAAGGACGGTGCTCTTTGACAGTATAGTGTCCCCGTCACTACACTGGGGCGTTAGGACCCACACAGACCACAGGGTGAGCACCCCCTGCTGGCCTCACTAACACCTCCTCCAAAAAGAGGGTCAACCTCACATTCTTTATTATATGGCAAGATGCAAACAGCTTACAAATTAACTTACTTATTGATATAATTCATATTAATAACTTAATTAACTGAATTAACTAAATTAACTGTTCCTAAATTAACTGTAAAAAAAAAAAAGGAAAAAAAGTTTTTGAGTTTTGAGTTTGTGAGTTTTTGTTGGCAGCACACATTGACAGCACATACAGCACTAAGTGTTCTCACTGTGTGGAGACAGACTTGGCTCTGCCTTGAGTGCTAATGACAGTTATCGTTCCTCACATCAGTGGTACATGGGGTCTGCATAATAAAATGGATTACGCTGCTGTGCTGCAAAACTGACAATAATTTAGCAACATGCATCAGTCATCTCTCTGCATGAGTATAGCTGTTACATCCTGAAGTAGCTGACACTGAGCTGGTTACGTTTCTTATCTTCCAGCCTGTTGTAACCTTCCATCCTGAGCCAAAAGCTTTTTGCAAGCACAAGGCTTTTAGGTTAGCACATTCTATGCTATCTTTGCTGCATATAAATGATATAATATATGTATTAATATAACAATTAGGGAGGTGTCACAATGGCCAACTTTTCAACTTGTCACCCAAGAAAGTTCTAGCTGATTAGTGAGATCAAATAATTGACCTAAATTTCTTTATTTTTTTTTTCATTTTGATGTTTATGAAAACAATGATGATGATGATAGGTTTTTGATATGTTTAGTGCTTTACCATGCTAGCAGCTTGCAATGCCTTAGCTGTTATACAGTTATACTCATCGGGCAATCAACCTCTTTTCCCCTTAAACCAGTGGTCTTTAACCTGCAGATTAGCTCCAACCCATCCCATTAAAACCCATCTGATCTTATCAAGGTTTTCAGGATTACTAAGCTGTGTTCAAAATCACCCCCTATACCCTCTTCACTATTCCCAACATTACTCCACTAATATAGTCCACTTGAAGGAGTGAATAAAAACGAGTAAGTGAATTCGGACACTAAGTGAGATTCTGCTGCTGCTTTTGCATAATTTGTGCTTGCTGTTGAATAATCATTTGAAACTTAGCAAACTGGCAGCTCGAGTAGTAATTCAAAAAATTATCTGGAACTCTGTTATGGAAACTAGCATTTATAAACCTTAATTAAACAAATATAATAATCAATTAAAAATAAACGTATACCTTTATGAAAATGGATGGATGGATGATTCGCCATCTGGTCAGACGCGATCATTTATTTGACACGACTTTCACAGTACACTTTGGGTATTCTCTAGCCGTTGAGCCTACATCAGTTGTACACTCGTTATTGTGGTGCATTATGAGACTGAATGAGTTAACTCGTGCCACTATGGTTTCAGACAGAAACTTCCAGGTAGGTGAGTTAGAGAGCTGGTTGGAGCTAAACTCTTCAGGACAGTGGCCCACCAAGAGCTGAGTTAGAGACCACTGCCTTGAGTAAAGGCGGTCCAGTTCTGCTCCTGGAGGGCCACCTTTCATCAGAGTTTAGCTTCAGCCCTAATTAAATACACCTGTACCAGCTAATCAAAGAGTGTCCAAAATCCTTATGTAGTGGGTTGCACTTTATTTCGATTGTACACTTTAAACATTCTACTAACTATAATTAACTAATGTCTAAAGTAATGTCAAATAACTCTCATTAGATTAGAAACAGACTGTTAGGTTAAGGTTAGTAGAATAAGTTGACATACAGTATACTTGCAAAGTTACTTATAGTCAGTTGAATGTCAGTTGGGGGACCATCAAATATAATAAAATATCATAATATATTAGCAGATATTAAAGGTGCTCTAAGCGATGTCACGCGTTTTTTAGGCCAAAACATTTTTTGTCACATACAGCAAACATCTCCTCACTATCCGCTAGCTGCCTGTCCCCTGAACACACTGTAAAAAAACACGGTCTCTGTAGACAGCCCAGGCTCCACAAACGGTAACAAAACAAACTGGGCCAGCCTGGACCCACGAAATATCACAGTGTTCCAGCCAATAACCAACAAGAATGATTTGGGGGTGGGGGGTGGGGGATTAGTGCGCGTGCACATGAAGGGGGGTGTGTGGAGTGGAGGAGAGAGAATCATGAAGAGGGAAGTTAGCTAGAGGAGAGATGTCCTAGACAACGATAACGACTAACGTTAGAATTATATTCTCTTGAATTTTGATATGGCCGACACACGACCAAAGAGACGACGTTCTGATGAACAAATAGCAAAGAAGAGGGAAAAGGAGAAGGAACGCGCGAAGTCCCGAATTTACATCGGAAAAGCCACCGGTTCATGACTGTTTCAGGAAGCACGGAAGGGAGGGGGAGGGGACGGGATGAAGAGGAGGGAGGGTCAAGCTTGCCTCAGTTTTGTTTGACAATACTTCAAACACCAACAAGAAGTGGCGTCACCCAACATCGCTTAGAGCACCTTTAAGCAGAATGTCTACTAATACTCCAATGACTGGTTGTTGACATGAAGTTGCAAAGTTACGTATAGTCAATAGAATGTCTAAAGTGGACTATCGAAATAAAGTATTACCATAAAGTGCACTATTAGAAGGGACTACCATTTTTAATGATGTCCGAAACCATAATGGACATTATCAAGTTCAATCATTCAATCCCTCAATTCACCTCTACAATGAGTATTCAACCAATGTACAATTAAAAGCTACCTGTAGCTGCTAAAGAATGCACATGCTCTGAGAATTTCGGTGAATGAATTCCAGTGTCTTGCTCTCAGTTTCCGAATTTGCTCCCTCAATTTCATTCACTCATTCAAATGGACTATATCATATCAGTGGTGTAATGTAGGGAATAGTGAATCAGGGTAGAGGAATGATTTTGGATACAGCCAAGGTCTTAAGGATCACTAGAAACTTCCAGCCAGGTGTTGGCCCTCCAGGAGCAGGATTGGACACCCATGTCTTAAATTCATAGGTGCTACAACCATAAACATTCAGACGGACATATTTTGCTGTTGCAACTTGCATTGCACCCCTTCTAAGGAACGTGTCTGATTGGAACCCACCAAATAATGGATTTTAAAACCTGTAGTTTTGCACATCCATAGTCCTAATGTCATGTAACAGCTGTACCCTCCGGACAACTGTCAGTACCGGCTGAGGTTGTTGTCTCCTGTCCTGTAGGTATTGTCTACAAACCACCAGAGTACAAGGAGCACGATTTCAGTGAGGCTCCCAAGTTCACAGCTCTCCTCAACGACAGAGCTGCCACTGTGGGCTACAACACTAAACTACTGTGTGCAGTCCGAGGCAGTCCAAAGGTATGGATGATCTTTCTTCTGCTGATTTGGTATAGTCCTCCATGCCCTCCTTTTACATATTATATTGTGGACAATGTACTAACCAGTAGCTAAATGTTTGGAGCCAGGAATTAGCTGATGAGTCGCTACAAATATACTTCTGAAAGAGTATCGTTGTAATTCAAACAACAGTTGTTAATAATCCAACGATGGTATCAACACATCCAAACGTCCTTGGGTTCAAGCTCAATAAATAGCTTAATTATACCCATAGCTGTAGTCATAAGGCACAAAAAGCACAGTGATGTTGGTCGTTCCTGCTGACCACTAAAGCCAGCTGGTAAACAGTCATGTGGGGACTATGTTAGCCTGTCATTCCCAAGGAGGGGGACATAGAATCAAGTTTCGAGAACAGCTGTGATGGATGCAAAAACTGGGCTGAAAGCAAATCCTGATGAGGTAGTCTTCTAGGACACTCCAAAATTCTTGTTCATTAAAGCTTGCAGTGATGCGGCCTGCTGTCCATTTTGTGCTAACAAAGTTCCAGAGATGTCCAGGGTCTCTTGGGCATGTTGGATTTAAAATCTAAAACCTTCAAAGCCATGATAGAACATAACATGTTCAAGAACACAGTTATGGCTTCCTTGATAGAATGGGTGTAGTATTTACAACATGCTCCAAGCAATACACTCTGTTCCAGAGTTTACTTTACTAAGTAAAGCTTTATTTATATAGCACTTTTTAAAAACAGTGTTCACAAAGTGCTTTATAGAAGAAGAAAAAAAAAAGAAAAAGTAAATCAAGGAAAGACCCTAGTGATCAAATGTGTTTTGAGAGACATTTTAAAAGTGCAGACAGTCAATTGTTCAGGTTGTCAGGAAGGGAGTTCCATAGCTTGGGAATGAAATGACTAAAGGCTGACTTGCCATTTTTCAGCCGTGTTTTTGGTACAACCAACAAGTTACTATTGGACATTCGGAGCTATCTTGCTGGAGAATATTTATTCAACATATTAGAAAGGTAAATTGATCCATGAAGTACCATGAAGACATTTGAAGAATAATAAGATGATCTTGAATTCAATTCTGAAAACTCTATTGCAATAGTAAAGTCTAGATGTTACAAATGCATGAACAAGTTTCTCATTGTCAGAAGGGGAGAGAAAATCACATAGTCAGGGATTAGTGAATTTTATATAAAGACTGTGAAATTCAAAAACCCTTGCTCCAGATTGTCGTGATGGGGCTCAAATTCTATTTGGCACAAAACCAGTTCCAGGGTGTCTTGAGGTTTTTGGATGAAGTTGGAAACCTAAAACCGTCAAAGCCACTGGAGAACATGCCATAGATTATTTTCCACCATCATTGTGAAACTGTGCCTATCCATCATGTTTATCTAGACCAGTTGACACTGTTAAACTTGTGAGTTTTTTTTACTTTGGTGCTACAAAAACAGGATACGTCTGGGACACAAGAGTTGGTGATAGTGTGAAAATGTACAGTAACTAAACATTGGGGAAAGAAAGATTATGTACTGGAAATGCACTTCACCTGGCTCTGAACTATTTGGCCCAGTGGAGCTGCATGGTAATTGCTTCCTCAACAGGATTGTTATGTTACCTTATTCCTCCCATTGAAAATTGTTTTCATAAGGCAAAAGAATGATGTTCATCGTCCAGATGTATTAATTCATCTCAGACAGTCTTATTTGTGTCATTGAGCCTTTAATACTGCCATGTGAAAGTCAGCAAGTTGACTAAACAGCATAATCTTTGAACAACACATGCTACATTTTTTCGAAAATATAAGATGAGCACAGAATAATCAGATGGTCAATTAGCAAGATCCCTGCTACGATCTGTTGTGCATTGCCATATCTGCCAACTGAAGATCTATTTTTGACATCCATTGTCCTCAAAAGCATAGCTAACATAGTTATAGCTTCAGCTTGGCTAACTGTAACTCCATTATTTCCTGTAAAGATTTAGCATTAGCCTGAATGAGGATCAACTAGCATTCAACTGCTAAAATCAAACTGCTCAAAGTGATTTTACTTCGACAAGTTTTCACTGGAGTTAAACATTAACATGTTTAATTAATGAAGGAGTGTACGTTAATTAAGACCTTATCTCAATCTTCCCTAATACACCTTTGCATAAGCCATTCTGTGCAAGCTTGATGTCTGAAAAAAAAATAGCATCTTGTGGACTCAATATGTGTGTGGAACCAAAGGTATTAGATCCCAGAGGAGCTCTATGTTTCTCTTTTCTGGAAAGTTACCCATGGAGCAGTGGGACATCAGTTAGCATCATAATGCTACAGTATGTGCTAACAGAATGCTGAAATGCCTCTGTAAATTTGACCCATGCAGTGCAGCTGATGAACCACGAGTAGGCAGAAACTCAGGGACTGAGACGTGTGACATTTTATATAAGGACCATGACACCTCTAAGTGTGTGTGAGGGATAAAATTAATGAGGCTAGGGAAGCATTAACACTGGAGTTGGGTTATATAGCTTCAGTTACACTAGTTCACAGCATTACTGTGGGTTTTTAAATGCCTCTCAGTTTGTCATCCATGTATTAATTACACCTTATTAAAATTGATTTTCTTTAATTGCAAGAGTGTTTAAACGACACTGTGTTAAACATGCGTGTGAAATGGTCCAGTTTAATGGATGACTTGCTGATGTTAGTTCCCAGCAAACACAGAACGTGGGCACATCCGTACCCAACCTTGGTCATAGTGTTGACATTGAACCACCGTTCAGTGGTTTGAAGCGCGAATCAGCATTTTAAATTTCAACCGACCGTTGGGCTCAGTGTGTTGTCTCATTCTTCATAGAGCAAGTTTAATTGCGTTTAATTTACCTTAGCTTAACAAGATAAGTAGTTATTCAAACACAACTAGGGGTGGGCGATATGGCAAAAATATCATATCACGATTTTTTTCAGGAAAATCACGATTAACGATTTTATCACGATTCTTTTTATGTTGGTTTTACTATTTTGTGACTGAGAATTACAGCCAAACTAATATCCATATTTTAAAAACAAAGCTTTAGGTAACAAAATAATTGATACTTATTAAAGCTACTATTAAAGTTATCAGTCAAGTGATTTGAGTGATTTTCTCTTTGCATTTTGTTGTTTTATTAACATTAAAGGGATAGTTCTCCTAAAAATTCAAATTATCATAATTTACTCTCTCAAGTTGTTTTAAACTTGAATAAGTTTCTTTCTTTTGTTGAAAATAAAAGTTATTTGGAAGAATGACCAACAGTGGATGTACCTCGGTGAATACCATAGTATATTTTTCTCATATGGAAGTCAATGGGGACCAGCTACAGCTGGATAGCCACATTCTTCAAAATATTAATATTAGAAAAATATTAGAAAATATTAGAAGGAAATTAATACAGGTTTGAAACAACAGAGTGCGTAAATGATGAGATATTTTTTTTTATTTTTGGGTGAACTATCTCTTTAAGGACAAGCGGCAGCGTGTTTACTATTGCTACTGTCTCTTTAAGAGCTGCGCGCGACGCGTCTAATATACATACACGCATTTGACAAGCAGATTTTCTCTCAATTTTCTCAAGTTTGCTTTCACTTTAGACATAACCGACTTTGTTTATGTAAACCTTGTGTGTATTTAACAGTATAAGCACAATAAGACTCGAAAGATAACTTAACTTAGTCCAGTATCCAGGCACTGGTAGACAGGCTTTTAGTGCATGTGTTTCACATGTCTACGCGCTGAGAAACGCATACGTTAGAACAGTGCATCAGCACGCGAATTAAATGTTTAACCGACAAGGCATTAACGCACATGCAAATTATGAACTTTTGTGAACTGCAGTCTCCTGTTCCGCTGCGTTAACATTTTATGTGAATATACGTCGCGTTGTTCAGTATGTTGGGACAGAGGCGCCAGAACAGATATAATGCACGATTCTACGATATTTCTTCAAAAGCAGATCGTGGAGACATTTTAATCGTCCACGATCAAAAATCGTCATATCGCACACCCCTAAACACAACCTACAAATTCCTTTTCTAATGTGATATTTATTTGTTCAGTCTAACTGAAGGGACATAATAACATTAGCTGATAATTCATGGATTTTGCGATCTTGTGTAAATTACAGTATATGCTAATGTTAGCTATATTTATTTTAGTATTCAGATATTCTTTTATCCTTACCGTTAGGAAAAGTGTTGAACATCTTCTGGTCAGGTATGACAAATATTTTAACTTAATGCCAAAAGTTATAAGCCCTAATGAATCCAAAATTACTTTAAAGGGGGGGTACAATGGTGTTTCATGTATTCAGAGTTGTTTACAGTGTTAAAGAGATGGATTCTCATGCTAAACATGGGCAAAGTTTAAAAAAAAATATTTTGTAAGAATAACGGAGAATTTCTGTGCCGAAAATCTTACTTACGGGTTGGTACAAGTTTCGGCTGTTTTTTTTCTATCGTGGTTCTAATGACGTAGATGAGAGTGGAACTCCTTATATGAGCATTTCTCTCGGAAAAGCGCGCCCGCGCACACGTCGACCAGAGGAGAGCGAGACCGCGCACATCAACGCACTTCAACAGGAAATCATCGGCAGCCAGCGCTGCATAGGATTTGTTCAAGAATGTCTCCAAAAAAGTGTGTTTTTGGATGTGAGGGAAAGCTTACCGTGTTCAGCTTCCCAAAGAACCCAGTGTTACAGGAACAGTGGATGCAGATTGTTTTTCCGGGGCAGCAACGGAGTGTACCAAGTGCGGTTGTGTGTTCTGGTCATTTCAGTGACGAATGTTTTATTAACAAGGCCTCGACGCTGGATTTGCAAATCGTTTGCTATTAAAACGTGGAGCGGTCCCAGTGATAAAAGACCCCATTCATGTAAGTACAACTGGATCAGATTTCTGTCTTTTGCTGGAAATCAACTCTACCGCTTGATTCTATAGCTCTGCCTCCAGGACCTCGGCTTTTTCCGGAGAGATTTGGAAAGCTGTATTTTTCTTTTATAAAAAATAATAAAACTAAACATTTTTTGGAGATATTAAAGATGCACTACTACTCTATAGGTACTCAAGATTAACATGAGATTAGGTGAAACTGTGCATGTTATGTACCCTTTAATGATATTATAATTATACTTGTTGCACGTTAATGTTTTTTTCCTTTTTTGTAAACGCACAGAGAAAAAATAAATTCATTTTTCCTTTGATTTGTCTGCTATTTAGTCTCATTCGTTTCTTTGCTCCTCTGGATTTGTTGATGTTTCCTGGACTGATTCCGGTTACTGACCTTTATCGCCCGGCTTTCGACTATGCTCCCCTGTCTGCTATGTACAGAACCCGGTTTTGTTCATTAAATGTTCTGATCTGCCTTTTCTTTTTATGTTTTATTTATTATACGTAAAAGAAATTTGAATATTTGTTTATTTAGGTTTTTTTTTCACATATGTATGACTTTTGGAAGTGCACTTTGATTACCATATGCAGTTTTAATAAAATTTAATTAACGTAACCTTACTCTTCAAAGTGTACACTTGCAGGTGTTAATTATAATTTATTTACTGTTAGGCCCATTAAATAATGATGACACACAATATTTTAAAAGTATATAATTATCTAACATCTGACTAATTAAAAATTAACCTCAAAACATAACATGCTAAATGGGGGATATCTATATCTAGCATAAAAAAAATGTTTGAACGTCGTCTCTCAGTTGCTGAATGTCACGCAACAACGTTGCTACAGCCCTGTCGCATCTTACAATTCTACGTTGTTACAATGTTGCGAGCACGTAGACAGCAACGTTGCCATAGTATAAATGCAACGTGGCACAGACGTAAATGTGTTTGCTGGGTTGTGACTAAGTCAGTTGAAATGACATGTATTTTGTCTGCAGCCTAAGATCGAGTGGCTGAAGAATCAGATGGTCATAGGGAACGATCCCAAATACAGGCAGATCAACAACCAAGGAGTGTGCTCGCTTGAAATCCGCAAACCATCCAGCTTTGATGGTGGCGTCTACACTTGCAGGGCCAAGAATTCCCTTGGTGAGGCTACAGTTGCCTGTAGGCTGGAGGTCAAACGTAAGTACAGGATCGTTTGCTCTTTGCCTGACACGCTAATATGCTACAAGTTGCATTTTCAGCTGATTATAGTGACATTGATCCTTTAAGGTGTTTATCCTGGAAAGGAATGGCAAGCGAGCATTTTTTGTGCTGACTATGATTAATTTGAGTTGTTTTAAAGCATGTATAATGTGTGGGTGTGAGTACTGGATGGGTACAGAGATATGTTGATGACAATTTGCTTTTCTCTTTTACCAGAGGTGACCATCCAAGAAGAAAAAGTTAAATAAGATGATGTGCACAGGTCAGTAAATAAAAAATGGTTTAGATTGAAATACATAATCGTGATTAATCTCATTTAACATAAGTTTTTATAATAATATATGTGTATGTTATTATTTTTATATATAGTATATGTGTGTGCGTGTGAGCGCGTGCACATGCGTGTGTGTATATAAATACATATACACATACATTTATAATTATATAAACAAAAACTTTGGTTCGATGAGATTAATCGCGATTAATCAATTTGACAACACAATTTTTTTATATATAAATGAATTAATAATATATAAATATTATTTACTATTTTTAACATAGTACAAAAATTGTATGTAAATATAAAAATATAAAGTAAAAAATGAAATAAAATCTATTATTATTTGTATTATAATTATTGTAGTAATTGTGGTCACATTGCAAAAAAAAAACATTGATTCTCAAAACAACTACTTGTTTTTTCCACCATGGACATGCAGTTACACTCTGTAAGATAACTCAAATAACTCTGAAAAGCTGATGTGCATCAAAAGCTTGTCTTTTATGTAGTAACTCATTTTGAATGCACACTATGCCTCCAGGAACGGTTTGTGGTTTCACCACTCAGACCTTTGAAAGACATTCAGCATCAGGTTTAAATGACAGTTAAACAATTATTATTATAATTATTATTTATTTAGTTTTAGTTTTTAGCTTTAGTTTTAGTTTTAATTTATTAAGTTTTTTATAATTGCATCATGCAATTATATCAAAATCTAAAGTTACATGTAAAAAAAAAAAAAAAATTGGCAAAATGCAACAAATTGATGGAGAAACCCACGGAAAACAACCTGACGAAACATTATTGTAGACTTTGTGCGTCTAACATCCCTATCAGAGAGTCTCTGACATGTGCTGGCTGCTGTTTCCCGCTGTGAGACTCCAATACATGGAGGAGGCTGCAAACTGTGAGAATGTAGCCGCTTCAACTCAAAGAGGCCAGAGTGACTGTTAGTGGTTATGTGGGCTAAAAATGAAACTGTGGCCTGGCAGAGAGCAGAGAGCGGAAAACAGCACATCACCAATGACTTCTGACAATTGCCTCACACTGCCGGACAGACCTCAAGTTGACACCTCAAGTTTGGTTCCCAAGCACTGAAAGATTAGTTTTTTGAATGCACAAGCAACACCTAAAACCTAGGAACTGTAAGAGTTACGAAGAAAAATAACAAGTTCATACCATCTTTTTAATGTAACAATAAACCTACCCTCTTAAAGTCACCATCAAATCAAAATTGGCAATTCACAATTGTGGAATATTGCAGTTTTAATTACAAATGATTTATCCGTGCATATCGTTAATTATATATATTTTTTATTCATGTGTAATCTTTAATCAAAGTAACTTCCCCTCCCTCCTGCAGCAACATCTCTTCTCTTCTCTAATGGCGTGTTTACAAGTGTGAGGGCGGGACAATAACCTCACATGAGATCCACCAATTACAAACTCCCATCCTACGTTTTTTCTTGTTCAAGAAGCCATTTAACTCATCATAATAATATATATTTCACAATATGGAAGAAAAGAGTATCACTAAGTTTCATGCCAATTTTAAAGACGCACCAAGGCTTGACATTAGCACCCGCCAAATGCGTGTGTATTTCAGCAGTGGTGTTTAACGCATTCACTTCTACTTTGCACTTTTGAGGGTTGAATTTTTATATATAATATATACATTTTTCAATTTTAGCCTTTTAAAAAGGCATCTTAAATAAGTGCAATTAAGTCTTGTCAAAAATATAGATTCTTCGATATATATCACTGAAATATCTGAAACACTTCCAATACTCATTTTCCGCCGAATAGATACACGATACCCGCTGTGCTCTCTCTCTCTCTCTCTCTCTCTCTCTCTCTCTCTCTCTCTCTCTCTCTCTCTCTCTCTCTCTCTCTCTCTCATCTCTCTGACAGCGAGTGACACACAAACCCGCCTCCCCTCACTCACTCGTTTCATTGGCTCCGGATGAATATTGTTGGTGTTACAGGGCTTGAATTTCAGCATGGTATAGCATTTATTGCGCATAATTTTACTCATTCCAGCAGATTTTGTGCTCACACCCTAAGTGTGCGCAGATAAAGCTGCCTCTCAGTACTAAATTGAGGTTTTCGCTGCTTATTGTGCTTAAACAGTCAAATACACACAAAATAATGTCAAAATGCCGGTCTTGGCGAGTATTCATAAACACAGTCAGTAATGTTTTAAGTGAACGTAAAAAGTTGAGAAAGAAAACTCATGTGTAACAGTATAATGGATCTGTGTGTTAAAGTGACAGCAGCCTAATACACCTGCTGCCAAATTATGACATAATATTAAAAATATCTACATGGCCATTTTTCCCCATGGTATCCCCAAAATTGTGACCAGTGAAAATGCGGAGTGTCTAGTAAACCACTAGCCACAGTGGCTGTGTCACAGTTTGTCTTAGTTATCATGGACTTTTAGTTTGAGTTGTACCTGAGTTGTACCCTCACTTTCACCTGGATATTTTATACTAAACTCGTGTTGGACTAGTAATGCTGTGATGATCATTGTTTTTTTTTTGTTTTTTGCAGTTCTCGTGTTAAGGAGCAGCAGGACATAATGCTATAGAATAGGGGTGGGCGGTACACCGGTGTCATAGTCATCACCGGTGTGACATTGCGCCACGACATGGATTTTCTAATACCGTCAATACCGTAATAAATCAATTATGTTCCTTGAACGGCTGCATTTACATCAATAATATCTAATTCTAAATAACAGGGCTGACTTCTAATGGATTCGACGATTCGATTCGGAGAGGTCTGATTCGACTATGAACCTCATAGTCGAATACATGGGCGTCAGTTTGGTTTGAAATGTGCTGGGGACAGAGATGCATTCGCATTTTCAGAAGGGCTGGGTACATTTTTATTTATTTTTTCGCTTTCGCGCAGGTCATGTTTTGAAAGACGCTTACTAATGTAAATAAATAAAAATGTATTCAAAAATCTGCTTCACATTTTCAGCAGGGCTGCGGAGCGGCTGTGGGTTGACTCCACACGGTTCTCATGTGCGTTAAAAAGCTTTACGTGGTTTAATGTAAACAACGATTACCAAATTTCCCTCTCATATTGCTCCTCATAACCACTGAAAATGGTAAAAAAAAAATCGAACCCGGAGTCCAATTATTATGGACGTTATCTGATATTAAGCGTTTCTGCTTCACATTTTCAGCAGGGCTGCGGAGCGGCTGTGAGTTGACTCCACGCGGTTCTCATGTGCGAGTTGACTCCACGCGGTTCTCATGTGCGTTACGTGGTTTAATGTACCTAAACAACCATCACCAAATTTCTCTCATATTGCTCCTCATGTTTATGAAATGTTATGATATATGTGTGATATATGTGTTTTAGCTCTTTTGTTTGAAATGGAAAAAATCTAGCTGCTATCTAAAAAAAAAGAAAAAAAAAAAAGGTTCGACTATCACTCGACTACGGCAAAATCTAACGAATCAGATTCGACTATGAAAATCCTTAGTCGAAAACAGCCCTAGTTATTACACTGCTAATTTTTGTTTTGTTGTACACTGTTAAGTAAGATCTTTAGGTTTTTTGCAAAATAAATGTTGAGAATGCATAATACTCTCCCATGTCTCTTTTTGATAAGGATACCTATACCATTTACTTATTATATTATAAAAATATTAACTTTATTCACATACTAAAGAGAGACAGGGCAGGCTAAAAAGTTATACCGTGATATTATACCGTCACCGTTCAAAAGATGAAAAATACCGTGATATTAATTTTAGGTCATATCGCCCACCCCTACTATAGAATAACAATGGTGAGCAAAGCTACAATAGCTCTACAATATTTATACAATATACCAGTATACAAATACTCTAGTCTTCCTGTACTATATATCGAATAGTATAAGAAATAACCTTATTTGAATGCATGTCTATCAATATAAAATATGTCTCAGTGACCGGCAGTACTGTTGCAGTCCCTCACATATTCAGTGCATTTGGTTTAGTTTAACAGATGCATTCTGGGGAATGGAGTTTCCTGGTACTGACACACTTTCTTCTCTCTTTCTCCTGTTGTAGATGTTTACAGTGGTGCAGGAGGACGAGCTGAAGTGTGCACAATAATAGAGGCTCAGACTCGCTTCTGTGATTCATTCTTTCAACAAAATACAAGAAACATCGGATAGTTTGGCTTAAAAGCAACAACCTGTTAGTGTTACGTAAAATACGTATTTTTAGTTTTATATTTCTTGCATGTATTCAAGTGTCACTTTAGTTGTCTGAACCTGTTTATTCATGATGAAATCCCTCGTTGTAATTGAGAGTGTTTCCAATAAAATAATAAACCCACATATCTTATTGCAATATTATATAATAATCTATAAATTATAATTAATATAATTATTTATATTATAATAGTGCTGCAGTGAACAAAGAAAAAAAATCCTATTGTATGTCAAATTTTGTACCGCACCGGATGCTGTCACCATTAGTCTGTTTCTGATAACAGCAGGATGGTTGATTTAGAAACATGAAGGGTTTTAAATATATGACTTGTGGTCTTATCTGCTTGTTCAAAGGTTTTACATAGATTGAACAAGCTTTAACTGGAACTGTCTGCAAATACACACAGATGAAATCAGTTAATAACAACACTGGTGACACGATTGACCTTTAGTCAGAGCCTACTAATAGTGTGCTTTTTTAACTGTTGCTGATGCTATGGTATATCAAAAAAATTCTAAACTATTACTCTGCCCCTAATTTAAAACCGGTAAAGCATTAGCTCTGCTTATAATTTCAGGCCCGGTTCTATGGGGGTAGAAGCAAGAGCACCCTCAGTTGAACATCAGAGAACATAAAATGTCTCTATTTACAACTTTACGAGTTCACACTTACAAATAATCAGATTAAAGAGCGTATTTGGCATGCTGTCCGAGGAGAGGACTCAGAGCTCGAAATTTGGCCCAAACCAGGCGAGTGTGAGACAGGGTGGTGCAGGGATGCTGAAAACTTGAGAGGAACATAGGTGAGTCGGCTATATATACATATACATGTATATATAGGCTATATACATATAGGCCTACACTCATGCTGATTGGTGACAGCTGGTTGGAATGATGTGGTGATTGGATAGATCATTTGAACGTGTTCCTCCTAAACTTTGTTGATTAAACAACATGTGTACATTGCAGCAGTGAGCAATGTAGCCAATCACAGATACAGTTGCTGATCTCTTGAATGCAATGGCCAATCAGAGGTGTCAGAATCCACTCACCGCTCAAAACGCCAGAGATTTTACTCAATGCTGAGTCATACAGGCTCACGAAACCTCTCATTAACAAAACAAAGTGTAGGCCTAGACACTATGCAAGTAAGAGATTTATTGTGCATTGTTTGCAGCTTTGTTGATTATAAAGGAACTTTGTGAGATTGTGTAAACTGACAAAGCGACAGCATTTTGGTGCAGATGTTGCCGAGAACAACAGCAAACAGCAAGGTACTGTTGTTCCCATCAGACTCTGGGTTTTCAAATATCAACTTCTTAGTAAGAATGGGCAACTATTATTATCATTTCCGGGATGTTTTCTGAGAAAACACTTTAGGTTTGTTGCAGCCCCATCTCTAGCAGAATTGTTAAAACCTCTGCTTAGGCTACATCCTGTTGGTTCACCACATGCCAGATCAGGAGGCTGGGCTGAATGTGACTTCCCATATTTATCTTTTTAAAACTGGTTTAAAACTTAAGAAATATACTATAGAAGACATTGTCTTTTTTGTGTAAATGTGCTGAAAGTGGACGTTCAGCTGCAGAACACTTCAGTCCATCATTAATGTTTCAAATACATGTGAGAAAAATATGAATCTTTCAGTGAACCCAAGTATCATATTCTTGTCACGACCAGGGTTGCTGATGGCCCAGAGTTCTAACCACTACTACACTATGGAGCTGTGTGGACCCAAATTGCAGAGAATCACAAGAGGCAGGACTTGAGGACAACAAACAGTCTTTACTTAATGTCCATCTTGAATAAAAAAAAACAAAAAAAACAAACAAAAAAAAAACATCAAAAGCAGGGCTGAACAAGGTAGGCGCAGATCCACAATGGCTTGATGCAAGCAAAAAATGTCCAATAACATAAAGCAAAGTTCCCTAACAAGCAGGTCAAAAGATCAGGATAAAAAGTCTCTCAAGGTAATTTTAACACGGGTCAAAAGAAAGCAGGCATACACAAAAGAACTTCAAGACTGTAGTGATGAGTCATTCATGTTCATTGCGTCTGTCACGTGACAAATGAACAAAAGACTCGAAACAGAGCCATAAAGAGAAAGAGTTGCGACACTCCCATAGACCTCCGTTGTAAATAATGGCGGCGCTTTTAACCGCCCACTTCCGGGATTTGAAGAGCGGGATAGTTCTAAACACTGTCATTTTGGCGTTGGACCCCATTCACTTACATTGCTGCACGTCGAGTTGTTCCAGAGTTAAGTTGTTGAAATATCGACCTCTTTTGAATTGTCAACTGTCTATTTTGTATCAGAGGCCCTTTGCGATGCTTATACTGGTCTTCATTTGTACATGCACAGCGTAATTATTTATATTTTATGTTAGTTGTTTCAACCAATTTTCAAGCACTGCCTGATAACTTAGCTAGTTAGCTAGCGCGACTTCGTCAGTTAAGAGTTCGGTAATGAATCGCTGCGACCTTTATAGCAACTTTTATTTTATTTAATTTTTTGGGATATACTAACTTTTCATTATGTTTTATTGTCTTGAGTGAAGCGGCTTGTGAGAACAATGCTGGACCTCTAGGATTGTTATGGCCATCATCAGTCCTGTCTGTTTCATGGATCACCTGCCCCTGATTTTTGCTTTTCTTGTTCACACAAGCACACATTTTTGTTGTCTGTCATTGTTTAATAAAAATTGTTTATTTGAAAACCTTCATTTGTATTAGCAATGCTTAAATTCGTTTTTAATCTGTTATAGTTTTGATAATGTGTATGGCTTAATATTAAAATAATATTCTTAGTCTTAACATGATAATGTTTCACGTTGTGGTCCTGGGGTGGCCACTTTCATCAGAAGAAGTGAGCTAGCTTAAGCGAACTCTGAACGGACCGCCACGGCAGACCTCTTTGCGTGATCACGAAGGTAGGCTAATGGCTGAATCAAAATTTATAAGCAAAATCACGGGAATCAATAGCCTAATACAGCCCAGTTGTGCTAAAATAAATATCATGAGACGTCCATCATCAGATGAATGATATGGAAAAGTTAAGTTAGAGCCGCTAAAGCCAGTGCTACTACCATGCGAACATGAACACTGAGCTTTTCCCTCCAAAAATATAGCCTAAAACTTGTCTCCAAATGCAAAACTGACATTAACAAAATGCAATAACAGCTGAAAAAGTACTTGAGGTGTGTTTTATTTTATATTTACCGTTCAATAATGCAATCGCTGCTGTCTGTCCCATAGAAGAACATGACAGCCAGCGTATGTTTTAGAACTATTGGGGCTTACATGAACCACGTGACAGCCATAGCGGCGACATCAAAGAGTGTCGCAACTCTTTCTCTCTATGGCTCTGACTCGAAAGGTAAAGTAAATATATGGCTGTATTATAATGATTTCTTAATTCAGAATATGATCAAGATTGCATAGATGGATGTGTTAGGGGAATTTGATTGTTAAAAGTATAACATTTAAAGCCACTTAAATGAACGAAATGACTCGACTAAAGTCAGTAAAATGATCCGAACAAGATAAAAACAAATGCAGGTCTTATACACACACACACACACACACACACACACACACACACACACACACAACAAGCCAGGCACAGGGGAGTATTCCAGAAAGCATGGTTAACTTACCGTCACATATACCCTGCACTCTCGGTTGAATAACCCAAAACTTGCTTACCCTGGGTATGTCGGTTCCAAAACACCTGTGAGGAGTTTCAATCCAGAGTTTGTGCACGCGCACGGCGAGTACATAAAGACATTTTCAATGGATCGCCGATTTCAGGGGTAAGTTACCATGGAAACCCAGGGAGAAAAAAAACGAGCGACATATTATATCAGTGAAACTGAGTTGGAGGTTTTAATGCTTGCTTATGAAGACTATAAGCCCATTATAACAACAACAAAAAAAGCAATAGGCCTACTACTGCATCAGCAAAGGAAAGAGAGTTGGCTTGGCAAAAAATAATGGACAGAGTAAATGCTTGAGTTTATAAAATTATAAATAGTCTGTTTTCCCCTTTCATTGTGATGCAAAATTATTTTGGTCATGTTGTAAAAAATAGACAAGAATTTACTTTTTGCCCTCCATAAATTAGCGCTTCTGGGTTGTATGTCAGAACATAGGCTCACTATTGGCCGACGCTGGTCATGTGTGTGATGCTGGCCCAGAAGCACTTAGCTGTTACACTACGTGAACTCACGTCAGAAGCTCACACAGGAGAAAATTAATAGTTGAATAAAGTTGTGATATTTCTTTTTTTTTTCTTTTTTTTTTTTGTACACAAAAAGTAGGCCTATTCTCGTCGCTTGATAAACTTAAGGTTGAGCCACTGTAGTCACTTGGACTATTTTAACAATGTCTTTACTAACCTTTCTGGGATGGCAGATATCAATTACATAGAAGCCTATGAAGGAGTGATCCAGCTCTCAGATTTCATCAAAGATATCTTAATTTTCGTTCCGAAGATGAACAAAAGTCTTACGGGGTTGGAACAACATGAGGGTGAGTAATTACTGACAGAATTTTCATTTTTGGGTGAACTATCGCTTTAATAGAAATGTGGGTTCCATCAATGCACCCAATCACATTTGGGAACCCTGAAATTGAAAGTTACACAATTAGAAACTTTTTAGAATGATTCTGGCTGTACAGTATGGATATGCAAGACATACTGTATGAACAGGCCCACACACAGTTGCCTTTCCCACTCTGCATCGCCTATGCTATACAAAAAACTACCTGTTGCAAAAAAACAAATGGCAATGCACAAAATGTGCTCTGTGTTAAGCGCTGATCCGCGATGTATGGTTTCAAAAGATTCGTTAAATAAATTAACGAATCATGTGAAAAAGGGTAACGCTCCCGCAAATATTCATTTGAATACGAAAGCAATTATTTTGTATTATCTGTGCTTCCACATCCACTAATATATCGTCTTCAAAAGGTCACGCCATGCTCCGTCACCTCTCTGAAACAAACTAACCCTGGAACATAACCTGCTCTGGAGCTGGTTATGTTCAGAGAGTGAGCTGCTATGGCTACTTGCATACCTTGATAGTTAAGCTACCTCCGTTTTTGGAACCGAAAGCTGAGGTTATCCGCTTACTTACCCTTAAACTTACCTGGGTATGTCAATAACCTGATTTCTGGAATACCCCTCAGGTTATCTCATTGAGCTAATAATGAACAGGAAATCAGTAGGAAGTTGGAATGTCTTGTGCTCTCTGTTTCCTCTGCTGGACAGACCGTGGTGTGAAAAATATTTAAACTTTCCTCCAGTCCTTCCCCTCAGTTGTTGATGCGCACACATTTTAGAAAGGTACTCTTTAGGTTCCTCTGGTTCAAACTAAAAGTATTTCATTGCTAGAAATGTTTGTTGTGATATTTGTGTGATACCGTTTTGAATGCATGTCATAATCCAGCAGGGCTATGAAGGAAAAAAAGGAAGTTAACATAAGACTGCATTCATCTGTAGGCTATTTTTTTTAACAATAGTGCAATTAACCACACCCACAATGCAAAACAGAAACCAGAACAATAGCAGAACTTCAGAATTGGTAAGTATTAATCATTTTAAAATATAATATAAAATTGAATTGGCCACTGGTGCATTCTAAAGGTTAAAAATGCCTTTATGACATTTGATGAGCTTTATAGGTGAAATGGAAGTAGACAAGACGTCATGATTTCCTGTCAGGTTTCCATCAAAAGAGGTAATAGGGAGGAAGCTTTTCTTGTTGCAGAGACTCATGCAAGATCTGTGTTCACTGAGGCTTTACTTTGACTGCAGCTGCAAATGGAAATATTTAAAATCATCCTTTTGACAGGTAGGGTGCCTTTATTAATATTAATTGGAAACGAACACTCAGAGGAAAAAAAAAAAGTTACAAAAGCTGACACTGGGGCGGTACTCTTTCAAAGGGTATACCTTTGTACCTAAATGGTACGTATTAGAACCTTTAAAAAAAAAAAAAGGGTACCGACCCAGTGACATTTTTTTTACCTTTTTTTCTGGGGGTAAATAAAACTAGGAAATCACTATACTGTAACCCAGATTTTCTCTGAATCTTTTTTATTTTTATTATTAAGCAAACAATACAATACAGATAAGTACATAAAGAAAACAACAGCAAAAATCAAATATAGACAAATATAAATGTTGAAAAAGCAAGTATCAGACAATTAAGCTTGTTGACGACAAACAAGAAAAAAATGCATAATACAAGAAGAGACAAATGAGCAAACAAATAAACAAACATATAAACAACATAAAACAGAAAGCAATATGGATGAACATACATATCTCTACACATACATACGGACAGATTGTATATCTCCCCACCCAGAATGTTAAGTATTGTAAAGTAGCGAGTGTACGATGTCATTGCTAACATTTATTATTTACTGTAAAAAAAAAAAAAAAAAAAAAAAATATATATATATATATATATATATATATATATATATTATTTTTTACAGTAAATAATAAATGATAGCAATAACATCGTACACTCGCCCACCCAGAATGTTTAGTATTGTAAAGTAGCGAGTGTATGATGTTATTGCGATCACTTATTATTTACTGTAAAAAAAAAAAAAAAAAATATATATATATATATATATATATATATATATATATTTTTTTTTTTTTTTTTTTTTTTTTACAGTAAATAATAAATGATTGCAATAACATCGTACACTCGCTACGTATCATATATTATCCAGTCCCTTCTTGGTCTACAGACCATGTGGTCCTGTCATGACCTTGTCAGGGGGAGGGAGAGAGAAAGGGTTGGAGAGTAGAGAGAGGGAGGGGGGAGGGGGGGGAGGGGGGGACAGGAGACCGAGGAAGGGTGAGAAAAAAAAGAATAGAAAGGAGGAAGAAAGGAAATGAAATCATATCGCAAATCAAATCATAGCATCAGTTAAAGGTAATTCAAAGTAATTGCGGAATACATACATACATACATACATACATAAATGTACCTATATATATACATATACACCTACAAACATGCACACCCATACATATATACACACACACACACACACACACCTACATACACCTTCATATAGTTATATATACCCATGTACCTAATAGAAATATTAATAACAGTAATAATAATAAAATGTCTTAGGCATATACGTACATGCCCTACACATACACAATATACTAACTAGTAAAATGCAAAACAATACCACGAATATATCAGATGTCTTTATCCTTTACATTTCCTGATAAATTAATATATTCTCTGAATCTTTTTATATTATAGTGGCAGTCTGTGTGCAAGAGGGCAATGGAGGTAAGTTTTTATTTTATTTTATTTTTTATGTGGTTTCTGGTTTGTTTACTTTTAATGTAAAAGGGTACTATACGGTTATCTGGAACACATGTGATGACCTACCCCAACCCCACCCCTAAACCTACCCGTCACTGGGGTTACGACCAACCAAGAGTGGTTGTGGTCACCTGTGGTCAGGTGTGGTCCGGATAACTGTATAGTACCTGTAAAAGTTTAATCTACTTTGAACTTTTAATGACTATTGCATTTAACTTTAATTTTTAAGTTATACATTACAAAGTGTTATGTTATGTTTATGTTATGTATTAAGAGCAGGCGCGCTCAACTCTCAAAATAGTTTATGGGTGCGAGTAATAAAAAACGTTTATCAAAAGTAAAGATGAAAAACCGCACTCTCAGGTTCTATTTTCATACATTTATTATTACCATGTCCTCACAGACGCGTTTTCGGCCTAAGCCATCATCAGTGTGTTTATGTTATGTTCATAAATACACTCTAACCTAAGGATTATTCATCCGCTAGACAGGTAGGGTTCAGGGTTAGTAGAATGAGTTGACACGTAGGGTTGTCCCCATTCTCTTAATGAATGATGGGTGTGTTTTGGGCGTAACGAGCAATAAATCAATCAGAGTCTCAACTCCCATTCCCTTTAAAAGTCAGTTGTGCTCGCGCCATGGCAGATTCGCTATTTACATGGCGGAATTTTCTAACGGAAAAACTGATCGCTTCTCTAGCGAGGAAACGGATCTGCTCGTGCAAGGTTAAAGCACGCTACGGGACAAGCCGGATTCCACCATATCTTTATGTACACAATGATAATCTTTTACATTGTAATTATTTTATTGTTAATATTTGTCTAGTTTGTGCACTGCTGCGTGTCCCTGTGAGTGTACGCGTGTTGTGCACCCGCCTATAGGCTTATATTACTAATGCGGCCTTTAAACAACAAAACATACTAATACTCCACCATAGACTTTAGACAAGGTTTTTGTTGGTCATGCCACAGTCTATTTCAGTTGCCTCAAAATAGCAATTCACCAACAATGCGCCTGAACACACCTTGTTTTCAGACCAGCAGCTCATGGGCGCACAAATGGATGAAAGTAATTTGCTATTTAAGCAACGTGGTGCAGGACGTGAAAATGATAACTGCGTCAGGCTGAAACTAGTAAAATATGCCTGGCGCTGCATTGCACCCAGGTGTATGATAGGGCCCTTATTATCCTTAGCCTACTTTTGCTTGTGTTTTGTGGCAAGCTTTATGCATGCACTTGAGCATGTAATAGGCTATATTCCTCCATGATGCCCCCATATTTAAGCAGCCTAATTAAATTAAAATAAACGTGTGATTAGTTGACTAATTAATTGCTCAAATGATTGACTACTAGTCGATTAGAAAAATCTTTAGTCGGGGGCAACTCTAATCAATACTTAGTTGGCACAGTAATTAGTATCCAGCTCCTCTACATTAAATTAGTTGAGTTAACATAATTAGTTGATAAACTAATAAAATAAAGATTCAATTAAGATGCTAACCATATATTCCCATAAAGAATTGCTTGTTCCCTTTCACCACCATACAAAGGACTGTTTTTAAGGTGACAATCCGTAACAAATATGGATATTGCCAGTTGTTTTACTCCCTGACCGAGGGGACCCTCGGGACGGATGCATTGGCACACAGCTGGCCCCGGGGCTTCCGCAAGTATGCGTTTCCCCCAGTGTGCCTTCTCGCAAAGACACTGTGCAAAGTCAGGGAGGAAGAGGAGCAGGTCTTGCTAGTTGCCCCTTATTGGCCCAACCGGATCTGGTTCCCCGAACTGATGCTCCTCTCGACAGCCCCTCCCTGGCCAATTCCTCTCAGGGAAGACCTCCTCTCTCAGAGACGGGGCACCGTATTGCACCCATGTCCAGACCTCTGGAAACTCCATGTCTGGTCCCTGGACGGGACGCGGAGTTTCTAGGTGATCTACCACAAGTTGTCATAGACACCATCACTTCTGCGAGAGCACCCTCTACGAGGCATGCTTACGCCCTGAAGTGGAACCTGTTCGTTGAGTGGTGTTCTTCTCACCGAGAAGACCCCCGAAGATGTTCGATCGGTACTGTGCTTTCCTTCCTGCAAGATGGGTTGGAGCGAGGGCTGTCTCCCTCCACCCTCAAAGTGTATGTTGCCTCTTTTGCCGCACATTACGATGCAGTTGACAGGAGATCTGTGGGGAAGCATGACCTGATCATCAGGTTCCTGAGGGACGTGAGGAGACTGAATCTGCCTCACCCCCCTTTGCAGAGACCTCCCTTTGAGCCATTGTGGGCAGCAGAGTTAAAAGTCCTGTCTATAAAAACAGTTCTCCTGCTTGCTTTGGCCTCTATCAAGAGGGTAGGGGACCTGCACACATTTTCGGTCGATGAATCGTGCCTGGAATTCGGGCCGGCCAACTCTCACGTCATCCTGAGACCTTGGCCTGGATATGTGCCCAAGGTTCCTACCACTCCCTTTTGAGACCAGGTGGTGAACCTGCAAGTGCTGCCCCCAGAGGAGGCACACCCAGCCCTGGCTTTTATCTGTCCCGTCCACGCTCTGTGCCTGTACGTGGACAGAACGCAGAGCCTCAGGACCTCAGACCAGCTCTTCGTCTGTTATGGAGGCCAGCAGAAGGGAAAGGCTGTCTCCAAGCAGAGGTTGGCCCACTGGATAGTGGATGCCATCGTCTTAGTGTATCAATCCCAAGACGCACCATATCAACCCCCCCTGATAATTATGATTTCCACACAGTAATTCTATGCATTCATTATATTAACTTAAACAAATATCCAAAAGTGGCAAAAAATACATAAGAAATATCTCAGTATATTCATAAAGAAATAACAATAGCTGTCATATTCATAGCTATGAATGATCAGAAGTTTATATTTATCAGCAAATAATCCATTAATCCTCATTCTGACTGCAGAAATGGATGATCTGAAAACATTAGCTTAGCTTGTCTATGTTTACCATAATGTGACAAATCAACCATTTGGTTGAGCATGTTTTTGAAAAATTATTTAAAAAATACTAAAGTTTTTTAGTTTTGACACTGACACTGTGACATCTAGTGGTTTTTATTGGCATAACATACCTCAACCAGGTGGTAGAGATGGCTCAGGTACTCCTCTCAATAAAATATAGTGACTCAGAATGTGCTCAACCATTTGGTTGAGCAGGCAGTAAAGGGCCTCACACTATAGCTAAATTTCAACTTGCTCAGTCAGCTTGCTTCTGGTTCTCAAAAAAAAAAAAAAAAAAAAATAGCTTGTTATCCATTGTTGTATCTTCATGGATGAGACATTGAGAACTACATACTGTAGTTCAAAGATAATTCAACCGTCATCGAATTTTATTTAATCAATTAATTCTACAACAATTCTGAGTTAGACTGTAATGGCTGTTTCAAAAACTTGCAACCGAAAAAGAAAACACTAAATGATTAGATTAACCAATCAGGCTTCAGTATTTCGGAGAAAACTGACGCAATGCTCGTTCCCGTTACCTCAGGGAATCAAGGTTGCATTAGTGACCAGAATGTTTCTTGGTATTTTAATTGAAATCATAAGCAAACCCAGCATAAATATAATTTTATAAATCTTTAAATTATTGTTAAAAATTATAAAATAATTATAAACTTTTTTTTTTTTTTATAATTGTAAGAGAGTAAATTCTTACTAATTCTACCCCTGTGATTCTTAGTTGACACATCAAAACCACAAATCAGCAAAGATCAGTGGTTTGAGCCCTTCTACACTGGGGAGAAAATCCAGCTTGGTTGTAATATTCCCGGTGATGGATGGAAGTATGACTGGTATAAAGCCTCAGAAACCTTGATCACAGATCCAACCTTTACTATCAACACAGCATCTCCCTCTAACACAGGTGTCTATCACTGCAAAGCAAAGAGAGGAGACTTCTCAGTGGATAGTGAGACTCTACAAGTGCGAGTTGAAGGTGAGTCCATAATATACCTCTTTATAGTCATTTCTATTGTGGAATATAACTGATGAAATTCAGACCAATACCTTAACAGAAATGGTTCTATCTATTGTTTAAGGGCACTTCACTGTTTGAGTGTCACTGTTATACTTGCATCATAAATATTGAGCGTATTTTCAATAAATGACTTCAGGAAAAATTTGAATAAAACAACAATAAATCTAATAATTGCACATAGTGTTAGGTACGTGCCACCTAATATGGCCTAATAGTCCTAGGAAAGCAACTATCTGTCATTTTACATTGCAGTCATTTAAACGTAAGTACAGTATTTATTATAGCTGTGTGTCATAATACAGTAGTGAAATATGGTAGCCTACTGTTGTGTATAGGGGAAAAGGTAGAGGAATTACTATTATCAAAATACATTCAACCCTTCTTTAGCAAGCTAAACATTTTATGACCATATATTTTGTCATATATTTTACATTACATGTTATAAATGTAAATATATTTCACACTTAACATCATCTATTTTTGTTATATTTCAGAATATATTTTAAAATGATAAATATAAGTGAACAACAATGCAAATATATTTCAATGTATTGGGAATATATGCCACATATATTGTTGACACTTTAAAATATATTTCAATATTTTTTTTTTCTGTATGGTATAATAGTAATCATATGCAACTCAAAGCAGTTATTGCTTGAAGAGAGTTCATTATTAATAATTCTACCCCTGTGATTCTTAGAAAACACACCAAAACCAGACATCAGGAAAGATCAGTGGTTTGAGCCCTTCTACACTGGGGAGAAAATCCAGCTTGGTTGCAATATGCCTGGTGATGGTTGGAAGTATGACTGGTATAAAGACTCAGAAACCTTGATCACACATCCAACCTTTACTATCAACACAGCATCTCCCTCTAACACAGGTGTCTATCACTGCAAAGCAAAGAGAGGAGACTTCTCAGTGGATAGTGAGACTCTACAAGTGCGAGTTGAAGGTGAGTCCATAATGTACCTCTTTATAGTCATTTCTATTGTGGAATATAACTGATGAAATTCAGACCAATACCTTAACAGAAATGACATGGTATCAAGAGAGTTAAATAAGTATTTTAGACTAAACAATTTTATAACCAAGAAACTGGGCTTCTGGCTATAAGTATAATTTTCATTCACTTTTCCACGTCAATTGTTCATTACTGTTGTTGTTGTTGTTGTTGTTGTTGTTGTTTATTTTTTTTGTGCAGACCCGCCTCGACCTAAACTGTCAATAGAGTCTGAATGGAAAACATTTTACCCAAATGAAAAATTGATTCTGAAGTGTTCAATCAATTCTAATGAATGGGGCTATGAATGGTTTAGAAACAGAGCTGAGCTTTCAGGTAACAAGGACATTTCCATTTCTGGAAACACACTCACAATCCGCTCAGCAAAAGCGAGTGACTCAGCACAGTATACCTGCAGAGGAAAACATCGTTCGAGAACGTTAGTGACTACAAGATCAACAGGAGCTTTGCGACTTCATATTCATGGTAAAACTACTTATGATATTCTATGATTAATAGATTTGAACTAAATTGACAGGCACCCAAAAGAGTTTAACGAAGAAGCTGTTTATATTTTAAGCTGTTTTTCACTTGCATTGGCTTGTATCAGTGTTCATGTCAGCATATGCAGTTCCCTGTCTACTCTTCTTGACAGTGGCCAGACACTATTAGCAGTTTGAGTCAGTTCATTTAGTATTGGATTATAAATAATAGTAATCATATGCAACTCAAAGTATTTATTGCTTGAAGAGAGTTCATTATTACTAATTCTACCCCTGTGATTCTTAGATAACACACCAAAACCAGACATAAGGAAAGTTCAGTGGTTTGAGCCCTTCTACACTGGGGAGAAAATCCAGCTTGGTTGTAAAATGCCTGGTGATGGTTGGAAGTATGACTGGTATAAAGACTCAGAAACCTTGATCACACATCCAACCTTTACTATCAACACAGCATCTCCCTCTAACACTGGTGTCTATCACTGCAAAGCAAAGAGAGGAGACTTCTCAGTGGATAGTGAGACTCTACAAGTGCGAGTTGAAGGTGAGTCCATAATGTACCTCTTTATAGTCATTTCTATTGTGGAATATTCTTCCCATTGTTCATTCATTGAGTTTACAATGCATCAGTAAAGTTCCCAGGAAATTAATGAACCGATTAAAGGGGGGGTGAAATGCTCATTTTCACTCAATCTCCTGTTAATCTTGAGTACCTATAGAGTAATATTGCATCCTTCATATCTCCAAAAAGTCTTTTGTTTTATTATATTTTTAATTGAAAGATAGGCTGTACCGAGTCTTTCCGGAAAAAAACGAGCGGCTGGGGGCGGGCCGTGTGGGCGAAGCTAAGCTGTGCTAACGCGCCGAGCTAGTGAAAACACACAGAGACATTTCACCGTTCCAACGCACGACCGCGAACCTTTATCATTGTGACTGCTCGATCCTTAAGCATTAGACGATCTGCAAATCCGTCGATCTTTGTTTATAAAACAGTCATCGTCGAAATGCAGGGAACAACAGTCTTACACAACTCCGTTTATGCTCAGGAAAACAAACTCCATCCACGGGTGCCTTAACGCTGGGTTCTTTGGGAATCTGTGCAGGGTTGTCTTGCCCTGGTAACCAAAAACACACTTCTTTGGTGACACTGACTTCCCAAAAGCCGGGCAGGGCACTTTGATGGCGAACTGCTTTCACTCTCTTGCTCTAGTCTACGAGTGCGCGCGCGCCCGCGATCTTACCGGAGAAGTGCCCTTAGGACCCATATAAGGAAATTCCGCTCTATCTTACGTAAGACAGAGCCATACTCGAAAAAAACTTTCCGAAACTTGTGACAAACCGGAAGGACTATTTTTGGAACAAAAATACTCCTTCAAACATACAACTTAGTTTTTGAAACTTTGTCCATGTTTAGCATGGGAATCCAATTCTTTACCAGTGTAAAAAACTCAGTATGCATGAAATAGCATTTCACCCCCCCCCCCCCCCCCCCTTTAAATTCAGACCTATAACTTGCACACAATGTAAGTCGCTTCAGAAGCATCTGCCAAATATGTAAAAGAAATAACATGGAATCAAGAGAGTTAAATAAGTATTTTAGACTAAACAATTTTGTAACCAAGAAACTGGGCTTCTGGCTATAAATATAATTTTCATTCACCTTTCCACATCAATTGTTCATTACTGTTGTTGTTTTTTATTTTTTCCTGTGCAGACCCGCCTCGACCAGAACTGTCAATAGAGTCTGAATGGAAAACATTTTACCAAAATGAAAAAGTGACTCTGAAGTGTTCAATCAATTCTAATGAATGGGGCTATGAATGGTTTAAAGATGGACATCAGCTTTCAGGTAACAAGGACATTTCCTTTTCTGGAAACACACTCTCAATCCGCTCAGCAAAAGCGAGTCACTCAGGACAGTATACCTGCAGAGGAAAACATCGTTCGAGAACGCCAGTGACTACAGGACAAACAGAAGCTTTGCAACTTAATATTCATGGTAAAACTACTTATGATATTCTATGATTAAAGGAACTGTATGTAAGATTGTGGCCAAAACTGGTACTGCAATCACTTTTAAATTATTGTAGAGCGGTGTATCCCCTCCCCCTCCCCCCTGACTCGAGGTTGCCAGATAGGCTGCAGGATCCAGCAGGAACGTTTGTAGCTGCAGCTGTGGTAACTAGAGCAGAGCTGGCAACCCGGATGCCGAAACACTACTGACTTCGTGATTGGTAGATAGGTGGAGGGTGGGGCATCATGACAACATCAACATCAGTTGAGGGCTGCAACTTCACTTTTAAATGACAATATCCTGGCCAGACTACTGTTGTCAGTGATTTAAGTATTTGAAATGAACATGATTTCTTAATGTCTAGTGACATATCAGGGCCATTTCATGATTAATTGAAATACATTTCTTACATACGGTTCCTTTAATAGATATGAATGAAATTAACAGACACTTAAAAAAAGAGTACAGTGAAGAAGCCAGATATTATTAGCAGCATAATACAGATAATTTATTCTCAGATCATAGAGAATTACAACTACATGCAACTCAAGGCTGCTATCATTTGAAGAGAGTCTATTATTTTTAATTCTACCCCTGTGATTCTTAGAAAACACACCAAAACCAGACATAAGGAAAGTTCAGTGGTTTGAGCCCTTCTACACTGGGGAGAAAATCCAGCTTGGTTGTAAAATGCCTGGTGATGGTTGGAAGTATGACTGGTATAAAGACTCAGAAACCTTGATCACACATCCAACCTTTACTATCAACACAGCATCTCCCTCTAACACAGGTGTCTATCACTGCAAAGCAAAGAGAGGAGACTTCTCAGTGGATAGTGAGACTCTACAAGTGCGAGTTGAAGGTGAGTCCATAATGTACCTCTTTATAGTCATTTCTATTGTGGAATATTCTTCCCATTGTTCATTCATTGAGTTTACAATGCATCAGTAAAGTTCCCAGGAAATTAATGAACTGATTAAATTCAGACCTATAACTTGAACACAATGTAAGTCGCTTCAGAAGCATCTGCCAAATATGTAAAAGAAATTACATGGAATCAAGAGAGTTAAATAAGTATTTTAGACTAAACAATTTAATAACCAAGAAACTGGGCTTCTGGCTATAAATATAATTCTCATTCACTTTTCCACGTCAATTGTTCATTACTCTTGTTGTTTTTTATTTTTTTCCTGTGCAGACCCATCTCGACCAAAACTGTCAATAGAGTCTGAATGGAAAACATTTTACCCAAATGAAAAAGTGATTCTGAAGTGTTCAATCAGTTCTAATGAATGGGGCTATGAGTGGTTTAGAAACGGATCTCGACTTTCAGGTAACAATGAAATTTCCTTTTCTGGAAACACACTCTCAATCCGCTCAGCAAAAGCGAGTCATTCAGGACAGTATACCTGCAGAGGAAAACATCTGAAGAGAACGCCAGTGACTACAGGACAAACAGAAGCTTTGAAACTTCATATTTATGGCAAGTGAATCTACTTCTGAAAAATTTGAAAGTCAGAAATGAAGAAAAAAGACAAAAAGACAAAACAATTCAAATACTGTAGTGACAGCCATGTGTCTTAAAGAGGTCAATGAGGATTTTGCTTTCCATAGAAAAGGTTTAGCTGCTTTACTGTTGCACTGACATTTGTATTATAAAAAGGTTAGTTTCAGCGTTTACAGCTTCCTGACTATGTGCAAAAGGATTTTCACTGAAAAATGTTGTTCATTTTGTGTGAGGATTATAAAGAATTACAAGCACATGCAATTCAAGGCAGTAATTTTTTTTTTTTTTTTTTTTTTTTACTTCTGTTGCTCCTAGTTGACACACCAAAACCACACATCAGGAAAGATCAGTGGTTTGATTTCTTCTACACTGAGGAGAAAGTCCAGCTTGGTTGTAACATGACTGGTGATGGATGGAAGTATAACTTGTATAAAGACTCAAAACCCTTGACCTCACATCCAAATCACACCATCAGCACAGCATCTCTCTCTGACACTGGTGTCTATCACTGCAAAGCAAAGAGAGGAGACTTCTCAGTGGATAGTGAGACTCTACAAGTGCGAGTTGAAGGTGAGTCCATAATTTACCCCTTAAAGGGGTGGTTCGGGATTTTTGACATCGGACCTCATTTTTAAGTCAGCCTGGTTGTTATTCATCAGTGGAGACATTTTTTAAAAAAAATTATCCAGTCCTTATATTTGGATAGTTAGCTGATGCTAGGCTAGCGCGAGTCAAGGGTAGATGTTAGCCAGCCATTAAAAACCGTTTCACCCACTCCACAGTGCACCAAACGCAAATCAATTATAACACTAGACTATCGATGCAAATGTCCGTTGAGAGAATAATGTTAGAAATCAAACTTACCTTTCATCACATTGCATTAGTTATAATTTGTTCCCTGTAATCATAAGCCTTGTCTACAGCAGCAGCGGAGTGATATTGATTACCTAGGCAACCGAGTGAGCCGGTACACACATGTACTACACAGTACACACACTGTAGTGCGCTTCTTTTCTGTGTTTACTTTTTGCCGAATTACTAACTGGAGCAAAGTAAAATTCCGCAGCTGCTGAGAAACTAGTTCCTTTGGGATCATTGAGATGAAAGGTAAGTTTGATTTCTAACATTATTCTCTCAACGTACATTTGCATCGATAGTCTAGTGTTATAATTGATTTGCGTTTGGTGCACTGTGGAGTGGGTAAAACGTTTTTTTAATGGCTGGCTGACATCTACCCTTGACTCGCGCTAGCCTAGCATCAGCTAACTATCCAAATATAAGGACTGGATAATTTTTTTTAAAAAATGTCTCCACTGATGAATAACAACCAGGCTGACTTAAAAATGAGGTCCGATGTCAAAAATCCCGAACCACCCCTTTAATAGTCATTTCTATTGTGGAATATAACTGATGAAATTCAGACCAATACCTTAACAGAAATGACATGGTATCAAGAGAGTTAAATAAGTATTTTAGACTAAACAATTTTAAGACCAAGAAACTGGGCTTCTGGCTATAAGTATAATTTTCATTATTTGATTTTCATCAAGTTTAAGGTGAGTCTCTAGTGCCCAGTGTTGGTAAGGTTTGGTAAGGTACTTTGTTATTACTGAAGGTTACAGATTACATGTTACATGTTACCCTATTTAAAATGTAATAAGTTGTGTAACTATTCAACTATTGTCTAACTTTATTAAAGTAATGTAACTGATTACATTTGATTACTTTTCTAAATTTATAATGAATATTTTCAACTGTTAATCATTTTAAAACATTTAAACCAGGCAGGGTTAACCTTACAGTAGTACTCAACAACACTGATTCATAAATAGAAGTGTGGCTGGTAAAGACATCTTTATCTAGCTAGCAGACTAGACATAACTAATTTGTTATGAATGGATATTATAATTGTTAAATAAACTACTGGACATGCACCTAGCAGAACAGCTAAAATTCATCTTGAATACACATTAGTGGCATGGTGTGGCAGGCGAGAGTAGGCAATGCCTTTACTACTTTTTTATTGACTGCTTACAGTTAACTTTAGGCCTGCAGATGCTTCCTCAGGTTCGACATTGAAACCTTCGATGTCAATAGCATTTTAATAGTTGGCAAACATATTTTGCACTGAGCTGTTATATTTGCGCCCCTTTCTGATTTAGAACATTATTTTTAAATTTCCAGCACTGGGATGCATTTTTGTCACTCGCCATGGTGGCAACTCTCAGACAGCTTGTAACCTAAATATTTCAGCAGCAATGTGGACTGATTTAATTGGCTGATGGGGTGCGCTGCAAATTCAACAACCAATCAAAAGCATCAGAATAGCATAGCTTTAATAATCAGCCTTTAAATGGCAGGAGAAATAGTGCACATCAGAAACATTATTCAACATATCCTAGCTTTTTACAGAAAATATTTAGATGTAACCATCTTTGTAATCGTTAACATTTTCATAAGTAACTGTAATTTAATTAGAAAAAATCTCTGTAACTGTAACTAGTAATCTAGTTACGTAGAGTGTAGTTTACTTTATGATATGTTTTGAACACATCACATGTTTTGAATACATGGTATGAATAAAGTATTGATTTCACTAGTAAATGCATTTTAAATAGTTACTAAAACTAGTAAAAGTAAAAGCACTGATGTCTATTGATTAGGAATAATTAGAAGACTCATTATGAAATACATTTGAAAACAAAGTATTTATGAAATAATATTTTGTTTTGTTCTAAGCTCGTCCACCTGCAGTTCTGAGTCTGGAGACTGAATTGAGCGACATCATGTCTGGGAATATCCTGACCCTCAGATGTAACGTCTCAGACGGCAAACAGTGGAGCTACGCCTGGTTCGAGAATGGACAGAGTCTCAATGTGTCGTCAGATATGTTCAAAGTGACAGCAACTGAAGAAACTATTAAAAGTGAATTCAAGTGCCAGGGAATAAGGACAGAGAGACCACTGTACTCTGCTCTGAGTGAGGGCTTCACAGCCAATAATATTAGTGAGTAATGTGAATATTTATTATTAAACTTATTTCATACAATGTATAGATGTGAATGATTTGTGGATTGTGTCAAGTTATCTTCAAGATTTTCAAGATCGTCTCAGGTTACTTGACTGTAACCCTGTTCCCTGAAAAAGCAGGAACGAGATACTGCACTTTTTGTCGTGACCAGCTGTGAAATATGTGTGCAACACATCAATGAAATTGACTTAGAATTGGGGGTGTCTGAACCCCTCACGGTTGTATAGTGTGAACTCACAAGCTTGCGAAAAGGTCTTCTAGGCAACAAAAGGAAGCAACGCAACACCCAACATTTCGCTGGAAACCGCTGCCCCCCGAAACACCAGAGGCAGCTGGGCTTGTACAGAGATTTCGTGGGGGTGCCGGGAAGAGGCGGGCTGATTTATTTTTCATGTGCCCCGTCCCGAGGGCTGGGCACAAGACCATCAGGACTTCCTCTTTTTGGAGATGATCGTCCTGAGGTCTGGCCATTTTGGAGGCTGCTGAGGACGGTGAGCCGGTCCCCAGTCTTGATGAGGGGGAGTGCTACTTGCCACACTCTATTTTTGTGCCTCACGTTTTACAGAAGGACCGGGATGAGGCTGGGTGGCCTACAGCCGTTCCCCCTGAGTGCGGCGATTAAGGAATTGCACGAATGCTTCCTCGCGTTTCTTCACCTCCTGAAACTTTCTGACAACTGCATTAACCAAGTCACCAAAAAGGCAGGAAGGTGAGATAGGGGCATCAAGCAGGAACACTCAGTCCCTGTCCTTGATGCCCGTGTTGCACACATATTTCACAGCTGGTCACAACAAAAAGTGTTACCAAAGCACTGAATTAAGCGCAGCATTGAGAATAGTTTTTGAAAGGGAACATATATTTAGATTAAAAATGAGGAAAACAACTTTTTATATATAATTTCTACATAAATGTTTTAAGTAAATGCTAATTTAATTTTATTAACCTTATAACTTCCCTCATTATTACAGTATTAAAAAGAAAAATTCTGCTGGCCATCTCAGGATGTCTTGTCTGCTGTATTGTAATCCTGATCATTGGATGCCTCGTTCTGAGAATTACCCGTAAACCAGGTACAAACAGAAAACAATTCATATACTTAATTAATATAAAAAAAACAAGCAATATCTATACACCAAGCACCAGCAACCAGCCTCATGTCGCCCATTGCTCAGACTTCAAATACTGTAGTGCCGCTTCTATTGACACTTTCTTTGAATAGTATCTATCAGTGGATGTAGTGTAAACAGGATTTTATTTTTTGATATTTACAGTTGGGGTAAACAGTGTCTACTATTATTTACACTCAGTGTAAACACTATTTACCCTCTAGTACACTTAGTGTAAATAGCTGCTAAAAATGTAAAATTGTTATTAAGCCTTAAGCCTTTGACATGGATTCAGCCATTTTCAGCATGTTGTCATAAACTACCATTCAGATGTTTCGATTTTTAAATGTTTTAAATTTCTAAAAGTCTCTAATGCTCCCCAATCCTGCATACTTATGTACTATTCCATGACGATTTGTAGTATAAATAGTGCAAGTAGTGTGTTCACACTGAAAAAAAAACAAGTGCACTTCAAATATCCGGATGATGCACTTAATCAATGTTGAACACTTCATGCACTCAACTGTCACAGCTTTAATTACGTAGGGACAAATATACCCTTATAAAATTCATACAGTACATGGTTGAGTGCATAGTGTACAGTGCGTTATTTGATCAATAATACAGTAAAAACAGTTTTATCTTCTGTGTAAAAAACATTTAGCTTCTGTGTTTTTAATTATATTAGTAACATTTTACATTTAATTACTTCTTACAAAACTTTTGTTTCTTGTCATTATCTTTAGAGAAAAAAGAAACAGTACCAGAGGACTTGTTTTTCTCAATGGCAGACTCCAAGAACCGTAAGTTATGGGTACCAAATGGCCCCACAACTATATTAATACCAGAAATGTCTGACCTTGTGGGGACATTTTTTGGTCCCCATGAGGAAAACAGCTTATAAATCATACAAACTGATTTTTTTTTTTTTTTTTTTTTTTTTTTTTTTTTTTATGTAAAAATGCAGAAAGTTTCCTGTGATTGGTAGGGTTAGTGTAAGGGAATAGAAAATACAGTTTGTACAGTATACAAATCGTTATGTCTATGAAAAGCCACCATAAAACGTGTGTGTGTGTGTGTGTGTGTGTGTGTGTGTGTGTGTGTGTGTGTGTGTGTGTGTGTGTGTGTGTGTGTGTGCGTGTGCGTGTGCGTGCGTGTGCGTGTGTGTGTGTGTGCGCAATTTATCTATATTTACATTTGTATGGGTCTTTAATTACTCTGCAGAAACAGCTTCACCCTTGGAGGAGTACATTTACAACAGTCCCACAGAGATGGAAGGTATGTGCCTTTAACTGTGTTTGGCTGACATTACAATCAAAAGCACAGTCATGTACTCAGTCGCTTTAACAAATGGTACTATTTCATATCCCAAGCTTTTGTGATGATATTATATGAAAAACTATTAGTGACATTCATGTTGCATGAATTTGCTTGTTTAACAAGCCAGAATTATCACTGTAGATTTTTAAACTAAAATAAAATCACCACACTCTCTCTAATATCATTCAGAACGTGAGGAAAAAGAAGAACTGATAACTGATCTTGTTTCAGCCACTCATGTGGATGGTGTGATTAAAGGTAAGAAACCTAACAAACATATAATCTATTAATGTCTATCATATCATAATATTTGTAAAATAAATCAATCATTTAATTTTAATTTTAATTTCATTAAACATTTTAAGTTCTGTTGACATAATGTTGATCATTACATTAACATAATATTGTGTGTAATTTAAACTCAAATTCCGGCGTTACTCAAGTAGTTGCAGTGACTTTTGACGAATCAACTTAAAAATTAAGTTTGTTACATAATTATGTTCCTCTACATAATTTCATTCAAATATGTCATAACTCAAAAAGATGGATGTAAACTGTTGTGTCAGTTTGTTGTTGTTGAACCAACACATTTTTAGAGTGTACACTCTTAAAAATAAAGGCTGCGAGTTTTTTTTTTTTTTCAGTGATAAAGAACATCTAGGTTATGTATGTAACCCTTGTTCCCTGAATTAGGATCTCACCTGAGAGCCCAATCACCTTCAAATGTAAACTAAACGACCCAGTGCTCATTGGCATGCGAGATTTGCATCACGTGCTCCACCCCGCAGCACGGGTATAAATATGGAAGCGGGTGTGTTCGCAGTTCAGGTTTTAGCTGAGGAGACGAGCAGGTGACCCGGCCGCTAAACAGTGGTACAGCAACTGTGGCGACGAGAAGTGACGTCTCCATTCCCTCCTTCAGGGAACGAGGGTTACATATGTAATGGAGATGCTCACTTTCAGTCGGTCACATTTAACATCACGCCAGATGAACTGGGATCCCTAACAAAGCGCCACTATTGCTGCACCTCCCAGCACACTTCCTGGGACGGAAGATGGGACAGAGAAAGTTGATAACTGCTGTTCCCCATGAACCATTCAACGAGACTATTGGATAACACTGGGAAAGCGTGCCCTTTCAAGTTTTGGAAAAGGACGCTGCGGAAACCACATCCTACTCGTAGGGAGGTATCATATGAACTGGCTAATAGGGCAGTGCGACATATGGAATGTCTCTGAGGTAACTCTGGCCTAGTTTTGGGGGAGTCAACACCAAAAGGGATGGCAGAGCAGACTCTGCCAAGGGAAAGACACAGACTCGCCGTCAGGGAAGCCATACCGTGGAAGATGACACATATAGAATCACCATAGGGATCACAACAAATGGGCAAGATTCTTCTACATGAAAATGCTTGCAGGTCCCCTACCCTTTTAATGGAAGCCAGCGCAGTCAGAAGCACTGCTGACTGCAGCGGTTCAAAGGTGGTTCTCTGCAGTGCCGTTGTCACCAACGAGAGATCCAAAGGGGATTGAGAGCGAGGCGGATTTGGGGGAAACGCATACTTCTGTAGTTCCCAGGGCGAGCTGTGTGCCAGCACATCCAAGCCGAGGGTCCCTGTGGATGGCGGCCTTCATTCTCTCCGTTTTCCCGGAAGTGCAGGCTATTGAGCGCAAAACGCAGGAGTGGTCTGTTTCGAGGGAGAATCGAGACTTGAAAGTGTGCGTCTATCTGGTCAATGCCTGAAAACCAATCTCGAGGGATGGATGCACCCGAAGATGCATTTCTGCGTTAGCGTTTTGAACGGGAGCCTGTGAAGGGCCCGATTCAACACTCACAGGTCCAAGATTGGCAGTAACCCACCGCCTTTCTTGGGTAAAATGAAGTAGGGGCTAAAAAAACCTGTCTTCATATCGGTTGGAGGTAATGGCTATGCCAGTAGGACTGCGATCTCCGTCCGTAAGACAGGGGCATCCTTGTCCTGCACAGAGGTGAACTGAATGTCTATAATCTTTGGGGGACACTGGCCAACTGAATAGCATAGCCGAGTCTAATAGTCTGAATGAGCCAGCGAGATGGGCTGGGGATCCCAGAGACCATACACGCGGGGCCAGAAGAACCACAGATGTACCCGCAGTGGGGCAGCGAGGTGGAACGCAGCGACCCAACTTAAGCGACGGCATAGAGCCCCGAAGTGGGGTCTGAGTGTGCGGTGCAATACTTATCTGGTTCCACGGTTGGGCAGAGGGTGCGTGCATTGGCTCTTTAGTTTCGAGCTCGAATCACTCGAAGGTGATTGGGCTCTCAGGCAAGATCCCAATTCGTTGGTACATTCCGGCGTGATGTCGAACATGACTGACTGAAAGGGAACCAAAGAACGTTTAGTGATCGGTTCTTAAAAGAGCAATTTTTCTTTGTGTGAAAAACATTTTAATAAACTAAAGAACATTTTTTTGCACTATAAAGAACCTTTAGTAGAATGAAAATGTACCAATGATGTTAAAAGTTCTTCATGGAACCATCATTGCCAATAAAGAACCTTTATTTTTAAGAGTGTACACAAAATACAGGAATCTGAGCAATAAGTGAGCAATCTCAGAAATCAGTAATCACAAATTACTCTTACAATTTTTTCTTGAAGATGAAGACTCACCAGCGGCAGAAGCTAATGGCCTGACATCATTTAAAGGTAGTTAAATTACACAATTTTAAAGCCGTTTTGAACTTGGTCTTAAAAGTCATAGCTCTTGGTGTTAAAAAGTGTTTCACACTAAGAAGCCTGAGTTAACATCTTTTATCCCTGGGTCATAAACTGCCTCAATGTTTTATTAAATATTCATGCACTTTGAACTGTCATAAAAAAGTACCTCATAAATAATAATCACTGTTATTATTCCCATAAATATGCAAATAAAAAGTCCCATCCAGGGTTTTTAAATGTACAGTGTGAAATCTCGAAACCTGAGATTAACTATTTCAGACTCTAGGTTAACAATTTCAAGTATGATAAACCTATAAAAAGCGCTTTGGAGTGCAGAGAAAAGTGCTATATAAATTATTGTGGATACCAAATTATTATTATTCTAAAAACTCATTGTCATGTTTCTGCCTCTCCAGGAATCTGAACCATTAAGTCAGCAATCAACATCATGATGAAGTTTCTATATTTGCACTGAGGCAGCTAAATGACATATGCTTGTATTAAAAAGATTGCATTAGCAGCACGGCACTTTGTCTAGTAGCAGCTGCACTTTTGTATACTTTTAAAGGCTGAAAACCAGCTTGTGTACAGCTTGAGAAAATGTAGAATTGAACTGCAGTGTTGTGGAGACCGCATACTTCCTTAAATGAAGACAGTAATTGTAGGGGGAGACGAATAACGGACGGCAAAAAAAATTTAAATTATCAGAAGTAATCAAAGTTATATGGTTTGTTTCATTTGTTACTTGCAAATACAAATATTACAACATGACACCTAAAATATTAATTGTAATACATCTACTAGATTATTGTCTTATTGTAATTAATTTGCATATTAAACAAAAGATTTAAAAAAAATCTACTGTATGTGCCACCTGCTTAAAAATATGTTTTTTTTATCCACATTTTATTTGAGATATTGTTATTGTGAGTGCGTGTGTTTTGTGTTTTTAGTGTGTTGGTTCTGGATTATTTACATTCAAATAAACATGTAAGACTAACACAAAGCTAGACTTTCATTTGATCATCCAATCAACTGGTTTTCAAAAACCAAATACACTAATTTTCTGTGTACTGAAGTCAACATTTTGAGAATTGTATTATAATACTACCCAGATGCCTTCACAATCTACTGTACTTGATTACGCATTGAATTCTAATTAACATTTAGGTTCAATCTATCTTGAGGAAATGGCAGGACAGGCATTTTTCTAAATAGTTTAATCCATTTAATTGACACAAAGATAACTTAAAGATACACTATGTATCGCCCCTTGTGTAGCTGCTATCCTCACAGCCACAAAAGAGTTAAAGCTAGGCCAGTCACTCACTGTAAAACTGTTTCAGATCCTGTTGGGGCCTCATGGCAGCAGCGTCCAATGTGATACCCCAAGGGGAAACCCACTTTGTATGATCAAGATCACGTGGCAGTGTCTCCGCGCCTTGGTTATATGAAGGAAACCTTGCTTCCTATCCCAGGGTCCAGTGTTAGGAGCTCTTTGCCATCAAGTTTCGCTCTCGACAGATGCTTCCCTCATTGGCTGGGGAGCAGTAATGGAAGGCCGCTCAGCTAAGGGTCTGTGGAGTAGTCACCTCCTTTCGTGGCAAATAAACTGCCTCCCAGACCTGAGGGGCCATCATGTGCTTGTCTAGTCAGACAACACATCAGTGGTCTCTGACATAAATCATCAGGGGGGTCTGTGATCGCATCCACTATGCAAACTGGCACATCCTCCTGTGTTCCCTGGGGAAGAAACTCTCCCTAAGGACAGTGTATATCCCAGGGTGCCAGACTATAGGACCATATACCCTGTCAAGGCAGGGGCTGAGGCCCAGGGAATGGAAACTTCACTCCAAGGTGGTGAATTATATATGGGAGGTATTTCGGACAAGCGGAAGTGGATCTTTTTCGTCTCAGGATACGAAACACTGTCCAATTTGGTTCTCCCTCACACACCCAGCTCCCTTGGGGCCGGATGTTGTGGTATAGACATGGCCGAGGCTACGTCTGTAAGTTTTTCCCCGATTACTCTGCTCCCAGGAGTTCTGGAGAAGGTCCGCCGGGATTCAGATTGAGTGGATTGGCACACACTGCAGAAGGATGATTGAGGGAGAAGTAGATATTGTCCTTTAACACTCTTGAACCAAGTTTGTTTGGGTGATGGCCATCCCGATGAAAAAGTTGTCTCTGACTCCAGAAAAGATTGAAATTGTCAATGAAGTTTACTCCTTTTATATTGCAGGTTTTTTGCAGCCATGTATTTAGCCCAAGCAACCGTGAAAACCTGTTGTTCTTGCTGGGAGTGGTCCACTGATGAATGTTTGAACTTTCAGTCTTTTAAGTGTTTCAAAAAGTTCATTGAAATCCTTCTTAAGGAGTTCTGACTGCTCTTTATGAATATCACTCTTCCTCACATGAATGATGAGTCGATTTGCAGTCTTATGTTTCATCAGAATGTTCTGAAGTTCCCTGTTTATATCAGAAGTTGTTGCTTGTGGAAGGCAGCACATAGTTGTATCCCTGCCGCTAATGTTTCTGATTATGGAGTCCCCCACTATCAGAGTCCTGTGCTTGGCTGTGCTCTGAGCTGAGTGCCGCTGTCTGCTCGACCTTGAGCGCCAGTTAGCATCAGTTTTAGCTACTGGCCCATTCAGTCTGTGTTCGATCACTTTCATCATGTTTGGGGATTCCTCATTTACATTCATTAGTACTTCAAATCTGTTCTCAAGATGTATAGGCAGTGGTAGGAGACCAGTGTTTGCAATCCTTGTCAGAGCTGTATCTGGGGTAGAGGATGCTACTGCGGCAATATGTGTTGCTCGTGACAATCTGATGTCTCGAGTGCCTTTGGGTCTCGCTCCCTGTTTGTGCCATCGATTTGTAAGTCGATCGGCTTGTTTCTCTACCTGTCGAGGAGCACTAGTTTCATGGGACTCACCGGCTGTATGCTGAGGTTGTCCATGACGAAGCTCTGTTGTGTGCTCCGTCTGGTTTGGTGGTCCCGTAAGTAACTTTGTTTCAAGAACTGCAATCCTTTGTAAAAGTCTGTGGCAGTTGGTGCAGCAAGTAGATTCTTGAACCAGATGAGGCATTTTCTCTTATCCTTGTAGGCAGTTGTGTTTTCCTTTCCCGGAATGTAAGCTGGTCGGGTAAAAGAATTCTGCGTTTTTGTAATCCAAACTTTGTTGTATGAGCACTGTGCTGATTTGCTGAAGTTAAAATTAGGTGATAAAAGGAAATAAAGTATAAAAATATAGGAGATAAAATGTAAAAGCGATAGAGCAAAGCGCGGAGCAGTAAGCAAGGGCATCCGAACAGTAGCTAACAGGAAGTAAGTCCGAACAGGAAGTAAAAAAAAAGACAGTGGGTGACAGTTAATGTGAATAATTATCATACAGTATTATACATGTTTTGTATCATTTGAAATGTCTCAGTGCGACTGGTACAAATGTCTCATTCCCAAAGAAGTAAACCAAAAGGTAATAAAGAAGGGTGGGTCTTCCAGGCAAATGGAATCCTCCCAAATGGTGTAAACTCTGAATGCAAATTCCATGTGAAAGAAGTTTCTGTCTATATAAAGAACTGCAACAAGAGGCTCAGGGCGATTTGTAACTTAAATTAGCCTGTGATGCGACGTATATGCAGGCACTCCACATGATGTATTTTATAATGTCAGGTTCGCATCTTCCCTCTTTATTCCAGAGCATTTGATGTTTTATATTTATTATCTTTGAACTGATTATGAAATTGGCATGATACATTTACCTGACATAATAAATTGTTACATTTGATTTTATTCCGACTGACTCTGAAATTGTTTTCTCAAGTAGGTTAAACAAATTCGTATATTACCGCAAGTTTTGCGTCAGATTAGTGATGATTAATATTTGGCACTAATTCAAGTGTGCGTGGTTGCAAAGACAAGAAGTGAATTTCCGTTTAGAACAGCAAAATTGCTGGTGTGTAAATTTGGGTGTGCCTTACCTCTGTTTTAATTTAATGTTACTTTAGATAAGTGTACGTGGGAAACCACGGCATGGCCAATCCAAAGCTATTATAAGAGAAGTAATGTTGGTCAGCTTATATCTGTAATAGTGGCAATACCTCTGCCTGAAGTAAATGTAACTTTAATTTCAAGTGTATGCAATCACGGGGGCTATACCAAAGTATCTTTGATTGTGTAATCGTGAATGCGACCGATCTTAGGTATATAGCAATTACCTCTGTTTGGTGACCGAAGCTGGCGAGCTTGTGATCGTGAGACCCAAGGCATTAAACAAGGCGTGAGGACCACTGAGCGAAATAGCTTCATAATATGAACGGGTAAAATCAGTCCCGGCCCGAGCCTTTTGGGGGCCCCAAGCAGAATTTGATTTGGGGGCCCCCTCCCACCACGCGGAGTCACCTGTGCTTGACGATTATTGACACAAATGTCACGCTATAATGTTAAATTATAAATTAATACAATGAGGTTATGTATTAATACAAAATAAATACTTAATAAAAAATAGATACTTAAATAAAAAGTTTTAACTTTTTCTTTACTCTTTTACTAACTGTTTGAAACTTCTGAAAACAAACTGTCACAAAACATATTAAATAAATTATTTGCAAAATATCCCCCAACGTTTTGCAACACTTTGCAGTTTGAATGATGTCTTGCATGAACTTGACGGAGTATGTTTTTATATTTCCTGGTGCACTATCTTTGTGAGGACTCTCCATAGACGTAATGGTTTTTATTCTGTACAAACTGTATATTCTATCCCCTTACACTGCCCCTATCCCTAAACCTACCCATCACAGGAGACATTCTGCATTTTTACATTTTCAAAAAAACTAATTCTGTATGATTTATAAGCTTTTGTACCCATGGGGACCTCAATTTAGGTCCCCACGGTGACACGAGTCCCCATGAGTCTGTGTGCATTCAGGTTTAAGTCCCCACCAGTGTAGAAAAACATGTCCACACATACACACACACACACACCTGTTCGTTATAGCCGTAATAGAATATAATAATAAAATAGACAACCTAACATATTAAAATTACACTGCTCTGTTTAAATAGTCAGTTGTACAATTCGTACATTCAGCGTAAGCACCGCTCCACTGTGATGTTTCCAAGCACATTTTAGCGCAAGTGAAGAGGATGATTTTTTTCCCCGTCAATATTGGAACGTGAGTAAAGTACAAAGCCTATAATAAAGAATAATTTACCATCCAAATACATTGCGAATGTTGAAACATTTTGATTCTTTTGAGAGAGATACGTGAGCCCAACGCCGCTTACTTTCACTTTCGCTTTAAATTATTTCGTTTTGGCTTGATTATAGTTATTTTTTTACTCTTGTTCTGTTCAGAATATTATTAAATTTAAAGGATAAATCATTGATTTAAATGTAAATCATCAACCATTGATCAAATCAAATTTTTGTGACATGGCTTAACATACTGTGACTTTGCGCACGAATTGTCTATGCACGCGAGGTTATGCGCATGACTCAAACACTGGCAGACACAGTTGTTGTAGGCAGGTATATTGATCATGAAATCAGAATTTTCTTGTCTTGAATTAGTCATTAATTCATTCATTTATGTCACTTGTTTAAGTTAATTAATATGTAAAAAAAAAAAAAAAACTTGATTGTCGATTGGGGGCCCCCTGGTGGCCACGGGGCCCTAAGCAGCCGCTTAGTTCGCTTATGCCTCGGGCCGCTCTGGGTAAAATATTAGTAAAGAGTTAAATAGAACAATCAAATGTATTGCTAAACTATTGTATAATTGACCAATAACCAATTGGCAATCTAACCTAAATTCAAGGTTGTGATAAAATGGAGTCAGATAAAAAGCTTAAATGGAATTAAATTTAACACTTGGAAAGACAGTAGCACGCAGAGACCTTCCCCCGTTCTATCAGATGACGACATTGGGATCGATCTAGATGGGCTTACAGTCGCAAGAATAAGATTCTGATTCTGCATCCTTGTTTTAAATAAATGTAGCATCTGGACCAATCAGACACACACAAATTATTCATTATATTTAATGAATAATCCAGCAAATTCACTCTCCCAACAAAGGTATATGAAACTTCCCCCAAAACTAACATCCCTAATGAAGCTAACACACTGGCAGAACCCAATGTCCTGTTACAGGACACATTAAGACTGATAAGACTTTACGACCCCAAAAGGAATTTGCAGAGAGTTGTGAATTTCGGGCATTCTCGTTGTCCAAACGTGTCATTGACGCAGCGTGAGTTCCCTCGAAAGGGAACATCTCAGGTTATGACTGTAACCCTAGTTGCCTGAGATGGGAACGAGACGCTGCGTCACTTTTCCACACTCCCTGCATTCCTGTGATCGACTTGCTTCGGCTAAATCGAAGCTGACGCCAGTCAGACCGGATGTGCTTTTATCCTTTCCTGGTCATGACGTCACCCGCCTGTGACGTTCACTGTCTCCATTAGACTAGTTGACACAAGTGCTTCAGGCGCAATCATGAAGGAGCGTTCCCAAAGTGTCATCGATGCAGCGTCTTGTTCCCTTCTCAGGAAACTAGGGTTACAGTCGTAACCTGAGATGTTTTGAGACCAGCACGCCCATGAGCGCACAAATGGGCGCAAATGCATTTGCTATTTAAACAAAAAAGAATTGTCTATTTATAGACTATAGTACTATAGAACTAGAAGTAGAAGTTCACTTGTAGTACAGATGCATTACAAATGAGAAACCTAGTTGTGTACTTAAAGTTTACTACTCTTACACTTATAGTACACTTAAACATAACATTATATACTAAAAGTGGGACAATTTGGTCCCAAGCAGTATTGAAATAGTACACTTACAAGTTTACTACATGTACACATTGATATTTACTACATGTACACAGTATACTTACTACCAGGGGTTAAATTGGGATTTATTATGTGGAGGGGCTCTCCCTAGGGGGGTCCGGGGGAATGCCCCCCGGGAATAAAAAAATAAAAAAATAAACTATTAAATGGCATTTTCGGGAGAGTTTTGTGCAAAGAAATGGAGAAATTGAGTCTTACATGATATGTGAAAAACTGCAAGGTTAAGAGCATATTTGCATTGTTGTAGTATCAACAGGTATTAGGACATTTAGCATTTACATTACTGTTAATCAGCAGTGGTGAAATGTAATGAAGTACAAATACTTCGTTTCTGTAGGCCTACTTTACTTAGGCTAAGTAGAATCAATAGTGCATACTTTTGACTTTTACTTCGTTACATTTTGCAGCAATTATTATACTTTCTACTCCACTACATTTCTACAACGTTTCGTTACATTTTCTGATCAGTTTTTCCCCTGCCAAAACATGGATTGAAAAAAATGTCCTGTTTTCGGTGCTGATGCGGTGACGCGTTCATGTAACGTGAGGGTGGCGCTGACAATAAAGCACCTAAAAGCTGTCACAAAGAACCGGCAAAAGTAATGATTAATATGTAAAATTTAGCAAGGAGACATTTTAATTGTTTATTAATTAACAAGTGTTACATATACAATAAATGTTACAAGTGTTACAATAAACAAGAAGACATTCCAAGCTTGCTATAGATATATTTATCAGGCCTGTCAGGCAAGTAGGCTCCCTTATACTCTGAGTTTCGGTTCATTTATGAGACGAGAGTCAGTTCACTCGCCGGCGCGTCCGTGTCGTGATTATCTATTGTCTATATACTATATTACTTTATTAAATCCAGGCAATTGGTTGATGAAACATTGATTAAAATTAAGATACAATTAATACAAAACGAAATTAATTTTAAAGAAAGGCTTTGTGCTTTCTGTTTGAGGTCTCAGTGAAAGTTTTAAACAGTCTTTTAGTGCCGCTTTCAGAGCGGTCCCGTCCGTAACATTGTTTTTTTCCTCATAAATGCGAACATGAAAAATAAAATAAAATGAATATGTTATGTTCTGTGGAGAGCCAACCCTTCTTCATCTGGTGGGTAGTATTACTTTGGTTTGCAGTGTAATTCACAGAATTACAAAAAAATATTTTGCCACCTAAAAGTTAAAGATTTTTTGTGTCACGTCCACGGCATGTGTAGCCTATTTCCCTCATATTAAATATAAAACACTTGATTACACATTGTATTACCTTGTTATGATAGTGACCCATACAATGTGCCAAACATTTTTTCCTTACCTTGTCATTCAAGGCCAGGGCACTTTTTGTACAACCAACGTTGTGCTGAACTTGACAAAATTGATCTGCTGCTAAAGCGGTGGCCAGCAGCTCTTTTTTTTTTTTTTAAGGCAGTAGAAGGTTCTGGAACTTTTGTGCGCTTCCACATCCCGCGCAACTACGGATCTCCCAGGAACATTCATTGTGTATTGCTGCGTACATTTATCAGTGTCGGAGTTCTGAGTAGCCTACCTAAATGCGCATGGTATGCGCGAGCGGTGCGCGATCATGGTCGACTGACAACGAGATTAAGCAGCTGAACAAGAATACGGCCGTGTTCCGATTGTTCTGATCTCAGCTCCGCCGAGACAAAATAGACATGCCATTTCAAAATCTTTCATTTATAATCAGAAATATGTTTTCAAAAGCATCACTTTCATCAAATTTTATGTGACATAATTTCCAGTAGGCAACTGACTGTAAACGAGCAGGCTTATGTGCCGGGGCTGAGCCCCGGAGAGCCCCGGCCCAATTTAACCACTGCTTACTACATAAAGTATACTTAAAATATACTTGAACATTACTTAAGTATACTTCATAAAATGAACTTTTTCGTAAGGGGAGTCATCCAACTGAGAAGCAAACTGATTTTCTGTCTAAGATCAAGGAATTTTGAAGCTTTGTGGTGTTTCTCTAATGCACTGAGCTTCTGTGATGAGCTGTTATATATAGCCTAGTTCAGTAGCATTTTTCATCTGATAATGAGAGTGAAGTCTCAGCATTGGGAGTATCAGCCCTGCCTTTCCCTCAAGATAGCTCTGAAGCTGAAGCCCTGGTGTGATAGCTCTGATGACATAATATATAGACCTTTTTCACAATTGGTTACTGGAAGTGCTCATCCAAGCAGTGTATCAATTTTACCGGTTATATTTTCAATGTGCTGAAATCCTCTAGTAGAATAAACGCCTCTTAAAATTAGCATCTGCAGGATGATTTCAAAATCTGGACATTTTTAGAGACAGGAGAAGAGATATTCTGATGATTACTGTGCACAGAATTTTCCATACTTAACAGAACTTGTTGTTTTAATCCAACATAAGCCGATCTGAGATAGCCGTGGCTCGTAAGAATATGTGATTATTTCACCACACGGTGTCAGTGCTAGTCCACATAGTCACCGTGACTCTGCAGTGCGAGAGACCTGATGAATAAGATCAGACTCATATTTATTTAATTATTTTAAATATTTTAGTCATTATTTTGTCATTTTTCATTGACAATCATTTCACTGTATGTAATCCACATATTTATGCCAAAAAAATTATATTTAGTCACGCTGTCAACGCATTGCTGTTTAAGATTAATTAGCCTAATTGTTTAACATCGTTAAATTTCTTTAAGGCATTTTCCGCACAATCTATTTTAATACTGCTCTTATGAAAATGAACCATGGTATTTGTAGTAAAACTGGTAATACAAATGGCAATCAACCTGCGAAAACATTTTTACTATAATATGACTATGGTCAATTTGGCCATGGTCAAGACGAGCACTGGACTGCGGCAGGTTAGTTGGGAAATAAATGTATTTATTATTCAGAATGCACATTTGGAAGGGAACATTTCGGCAGGTTGAAGATATGAGATGTAAATATCATCATTTTCCAAATGCATACTACACACAAACGTACTACAGCAAATTATTTTAAAAGAAAGACCTTCATCCCACCACATCAGTCTCACCCATGCTTTCCTCAATACTTCTTGTTTCGGGAAATCGTGAAAAATAAGGTAAGGGTGTCGTTGTTTAGAATTAGAGCAGCCAGGTATGCTGCAAAAACACCAGAGAGAGGATTCAGCCATTAGTTTTTGACTGCGTTGCGATGGGACCGGAAGTAGCGCTACACTGCTTCACTTACCGGATATAGGAAGTGTGACAAAGACCTATTTTTTCCTGTTCTGGATAGCCCAGTGGTGTAGTCTACGTGATCCGCAGGTATACTCCGTATACCCACAAGGAAAGGTCAAGGATTTCCTTATACCCACTTAAAAAAGTGCAAGGATACGTAACAACATTGTTTTGTGAATGAATTTTCACACTTTCATTCACAAATTCACCCCGTCTGTGTTGCGAAGCATTGATTTTTGGAACATTGGGGCTTCCGTGGCCTGTGACCTGGGTCTGACATCATCTACCAACTGTATCAGCTGGGGATTGTTGGTATATTGGAATGTATCTAGAACTATAACTTCACTAATGTTAGTGTGGGGGATTTATGAATGCAGGAGAAGGGGAGAGATAACTTAAAATACTATGTGTGTCTTTGTACAGCAGTAAACAATACAATGTTATCCTTGTTTCAGATGATGAGAGAGATGAAAACTCATGGCCAGCCTTGTGATTAATGAAACTATGATAATATTTATATTAAGAATTATTTCATACCACACCAGATAATCATTCAATATTCGAAGCGAATCTACAGAGATTAATCTTTTTTTTTTTTTTTTTTTTTTTGAGAGGCGTTTTGTTGTAAGTGTTGCATTTGTATACTTCTGATCTCGTTACTCATAGTCGTCTGCTTAGTGACACTCTCCGTCCATTCACTTGTTGAGTTCCACTGGGCGCATGTTCTCATTAAAATCATATTTATATTTTTGTTTGTTAAATGCAAGGGGACTAAAGGACAAAGTAAAATGCAAAGGTGTATTTTTTTTATTAAGCAAGGGGCTGGTTTTCTACAAGAAATTTGGTTCAAAATACTGTTCTCTTTGTTAATTCGTCTTCGTGAGCATTCTAGGGCAACGCACCGTGACAGATATGATGTTATCATGAATCCTTAATTGAACACCAATAATACTTACTTTTTTTTTTTTTTTTTTTGGTAGGAAGGTTAATCTCGTATTCAATCCTCCATGGGTCCTATTCAGATTACAAATGCCAAGTTCTGTCAAGAAACTCTAGATGGTGCTGATGGGTCCTTAACGCAAACTGATGATATTTACAGCATTAACTACATTGCACAAGCTGATTGGTTGTGCTCAGAGAGTTGTCATGACATAAATGAATATAATGGTCACAATAAACAATTTGTCCACCAAATAATATAATTCACTATCCTATTACTGTAGGCTGTGTGTGGTTGCACACACTACCGTTCAAAAGTTTGAGGTCAGTAAGATTTTTTTTTTAATGTATTATACTTTTATTCAGCAATGATGCATTAAGTTTTTTTTATTATTATTATAAAAGCTTTTCTTTTTAAATGTATATTCATCAAAGAATCTTGAAAAATGTATCAGGGTTTCCCCAAAAATATAAAGAAATCTGCAGAGGGTAGATAATTGCAGACATGATCTCACATTCTTTATGAATATGGCAAGATGCAAACAGCCTACAAATAAATTACTACAAATACTTATTATTGCTATTAATAACTAAATTAACTGCTCCTTTAAAATGTGAGTTTTTGTTGGCAGCACACACTGACTGACAGCATATCCCCTTACCTGGCAGGGATCACTGGTGATCCCAGATTATTTTAGTTCAAAATATGTTTGAGCTTATATATCTCAATATTAATAACAGTCAGGTTAATTTTGAGTCTTGAACTATAAACTCTCAAGGGTTGGCTTTCTAAATGTATGTGTGTTATGTTTCTATTCAGAATTACTTATGAGCAGTAACCTTTTTATTTTGGCCATTTCATGTATGCAGCACTTGCCAAAATTGGGGGTGATGAGGAAGGGGATATACTAGGTGTTCTCACTGTGTGGAGATAAGACTTGGCTCTGCCTTGAGTGCTAATGACTCACATGAGTGGTACAGTGGTTCCTCGCATCAGTGGTACATGAGGTCTGCATGACAACACGGATTACGCTGCTGTGCTGCAAACTGACAATAATTTAGCAACATGCATCTGTCAGCTCTCTGCGTGAGTATAGCTGTTACACCACGAAAGCTGACACTGAGCTGGTTACGTTTCTTAACTTCCAGCCTGTTGTAACCTAACCTGAGCCAAAAGCATTTTGCAAGCACAAGGCCTTTAGGTTTGCAAAGTATTTGCTGTCCTTGTTGCATATAAATGATATAATATATATTCATATAACAATTAGGGAGGTGTCACAATGGTCAACTTTTCGACTAGTTCCCAAGAACCTTCAAGCTGATTATGAGTTTGACTAGTTTACCAAAATGTTCTCCTTTTTTTTTTCTTCGTTTTGATATGTTTATGAAAACAATGATGATGATATGTGTTTGTTATGTTTAGTGCTTCAATTACCATGTGCAGCTTGCAATGCCTTAGCTGTTATACAGTTAGCATAATCATCGGGCAATCAACCTCTTTCACCCTTAAATCAGTGGTCTCTAACTCAGCTCCTGGAGGGCCAATGTCCTGCAGAGTTTAGCTCCCTAATCAAACACACCTGATCAAGGTCTTCAAGATTACTAAGCTGTGTTTGAAATAACCCCCCATACACTCATTCACTATTCCCTACATGAGTGCACTTTAATGAGTGAATGAAAACAAAAGAGTGAATTCGGACACCATAATCCTGTGCCAGAAGTGCGCCAGAAAGGCTGCCTCTTTTGCCTAATTTGTGCTTGCAGCTCCAGTTGTGATGAAAAGATGCATCTTGAACTCTGTCATGGAAACTATGTATGAACCTTAAAGGGGTTCCTATAATGCCATTTTTGTACAAGCTAATATGATTCTTTAGGGTCTAAATTCAAATTTTGTAATATACTTTAATTAAAAATTCTCATTAGTATTGTAAGAAAACACTCATTTTACCTGGTCAAAAACAGCTCTGTTTTAAGCACGCCGTTTAAGTGCATGCGTCTTTAAATGACAAATAATTGGCATCATTTCTTTCGGTGATTCAGTTTCCGGTTTTCGGCCTTGGTTTCCTCTTTTTCGGTTTTCAGTTTCGGCCAAGAATTTTCATTTCGGTGCATCCCTAAAAGGCAGCGAAGGATACATCTATGCTGCCTTTAAAAATCGAGCAAATGAAGGTATCTCAGGAGACAGGAAGTGAAACCAACATTGCATTCGGATGTGCCTGATACCTTCCGACCTTGGAAAGCATTTATCAGTTTTCGGATGCACCCTACATCAGCTGTACACTCATCATAGTGGTGCATTATGAGATTGAATGAGTGCACTTGTGCCACTATGGTGCCGGACACCACTACAAATGGCACTACAAATAGTGCCCTATTTAAGGGTATAGGGGGCAATTCTGGACAGAGACTCCAGCATTGACTTTTGGCCGTTCGACCTCGCCAGGCTCCCTGTACACAAATATGTGCCAGAGCAGGTGGGAAAACAGGACTATAATTAAATATGCAGATGACTCTTTGTTAGCCTTGTTAGCCTGCTCCAAGACAGTGAAACAGGTCATGGTCCAGTCATCAATGACTTTGTTGAAAGCAACTCACCTTCAACTAAATGTAGCCAAAACAAATGACATGCTCATTGATTTAAAAAAAAAAAAAAAAAAAAAAAAATCCATACACAAGAATTTACATCAATCAAAGGGCAAACTGTTCAATGTGTCAAATCGTATAAATACCTGGGGACAATAATAGACTCCAAACTCACATTTGAAACTAACTGTGAAGTCGTGTGTAAAAAAGGGCATCAGTGCCTGTTCTGTTTGAGGAAACTGAGTCACTTTCACATTGACAAATTCATCATGACCCTCTTTTACCACGCTTTTATTGAATCAGTTTTATCATTTGCGCTAGCAGCCTGGTTTGGGAACCTCTCTTTGAAAAATAAAAACTCACTCAACCAAATAGTAAAGTGGTCTAGCATGCTGATTGGTGAGCCACAGCTTAATGTGGAGACCTTGTACACAAAACAGTTACAGCGCAGAACTGGTTTAATCTTAAACGACAGTTCCCATCCATTGCACACAGAGTTTCAGCTTCTACCCTCTGGGCGTAGGTTTATAATCCCCAGGTGTAGAAGAACAAAAAAACACAAAAACAGTTTTGTCCCTGCAGCCATTACACTGAGGAATAAGTCATAGCTATATTTTGAACAGGTGTTTACTTTGCTTTTATGTATGTATTCATTTACTCTGGACCAGTAAGAACTTTTATTTTTACTTTTTTTTTTAAACTTTCTTACTTGTTTTTAATTGTTTTTTTTTTTTTTTATTGTTGCCATTTCCTAATTTTTACTGTCTTAAGTTGAATGATGTGTGATATGTTCCCCTTTGTTTTCCATATGTGTGTATGAGGACTCTACTGCAAACAAAAGCTACCTTCGGGTACAAATAAAATAAAGTAACTTGAACTCCCTCGGACCGTTGGCACCGTCTGGGTCAGACCTCACCACGCCTCCACTGCGGACTTGCGGGCCGTCCGCTGCCCTCCGGCTAGGGATGGGGAAATGAAGCCTCATGAATCACTGAAGCCGTTTCTCAATACCAAGTACGCAAAGTTCGGACTTGGTAGTTCGGACTGACAAGTTCGACTCAGGAGAACGAACTCCCGAGGACGGGAGGACACAAGTCCGATAATTCTGCAAATGGAACAGCGGCGTACTTGATAGCGTCACTCAGCTTGCTCTGGCTACTCCGGTTATCTCTTTATAGGCTACAAATAAAACAAAATATGTTATAAACCACCATTTTGCCTCTTTTCATTTTCATTTAGAAAAGATCTTTAACATAATGGCCACACAAATGAGGTTCAGGCAACGCAATTGATTATCTTCACTGCATATTTATATATGACACAACCCTGACTCTTTTTGTTTTCATTTTAAAAATATGATTAATAAAAAACATTATAATATTGATCAATGATCATTAAAACGAACATTTAGCAAAAAGAGACAGGGTTGTGTCATATATGTATATACAGTGAAGATAATGTGGGCAACATGTAGGCTATTATAATAAAATATTTTATATGTTTTAAATATATAAAATAAAATGACATAACCTTTTTTGCTAAATGTCAGTTTTAATGATCAATAATAGCCATTCTAAAAGTATAAGTAGCCTAAAAGGTATAAGAAGCTATACAATAATAAAGCCAACGATTCAGTCAAACATAAGTCAGCTCTCTAGGCTACATAGTTAAATAGACTAACGTTAAATAAAGCTATAACTTCACTTTGCCCTCAGCTAAAACGTTTTGCCAGGGAACAAATAATACATTAATGAGACAAATAAAATAAATAGATCCCCTGTTGGATATACACAAGACGATTTAAATCTCATGTTATACCACTAGACTAGAGACATCCGAGCCAACGGCAAGTCAGCAGCAGAAGCCGAGGAAAGGCTGTTCTCGGCGGGGTACGAGCGCCGAGCGTCCGATTTCCTCGTTCTCACAACTCCGAAAACGTCAGATCAAATTTTCAAATAGGCGCTATCTTTATAAATAAACCAAAGATTTGAGCTTTAAACAACTACATTCTCGCCTGAGATACTCTTAAAACTACATTTTGTGACACATTTATAGCAGTATTTTTAAATTACGCGGGGTTCCTCCTCTGCTATTGACGCTTGCTGGTTGGTGGTATGAGATGCATTCTGGGATACCTGGCTTGTCAAGTCCGCACAAGTCACCTCTTGATGCATCCTCGGTAAAAGGGGCGGATCAAGAACACATCCGGGGATTCGAACTGGACTTGGCTAGATGTGAACTTTGAATTGGCACAGTACTAGGGCAGCGACTGATGACGTTTCACAAGTCCACAAGAACACAAGTACAGGGGCCGGTTTCACAAAGATAGACTTTGACTATGGCTTAGATATAGTAGATAGTCAGACTTCAGATAGACATCTAAATCAGACCGTTGCACAAAGCACTTAAGACTCTGACTATCTTAAGTAGGACTACACTGCAATGCACTCTGGGTAAAATAAGACACTTTTCAAAACAAAAAACATGGCGGATCGAGTAAGCGCATTCAACCGCTCAGTGCAGTTTACCCCAGTGGAAAATAAGTGTTTGTTGGAGGAGTATAAATGACGGAGTATGTTTTTATGTTTCCACTGTTCGATCGCGCCCGTGCCATCTCTCTCTCTGACATACACACACACATTCCAGCATTGCAATCTTGACATCGCAGCCTGTTATTATGCAGCGTTCACACCAAACACGAATAGAGCGTCAAATTCGCGTCTATCGCGTCTAGTTCGACGCTTGAACATTTTGAATCCATTCGTGCGTCCAATGCGAATAGGACGCGCGCATAAAGCGAGCGTTTGAAGCGAAATAGACGGTTGAACAGTCACGGTGTATTGCATTTCACGCATCGCCCGTGGCGCTTGCGTATGAAAGGGAGCGCCTCGATCGTTGCTCGCGTTGACTATGTAACGGCCCTAACAGTTACAAGGACATTTTACTTGGGAATGTAACGTTAGTAACAAGAAGAAATGTTTAAATTATGAGCCATTTTCCCTTTTCTTTTGGCAGTTTGTAATGTAACTGATTGTTACTGCTGGTTGCCAAGGTAACATAGAGTCTTAGACCTAAGTTAGCCGGGGGGTAAGGTGTCTAATTTTTTTGGTCTAAATTAAGTCAGTCTTTATTTTTGTGAAACAGTCTAACTTGCATTAGACTGTCTATGAGCAGATTTTAGACTTGTCTAACACTATAGACCGGTCTAAAATAGCTTTGTGAAACCGGCCCCAGACAAGAACGCATATTGAGAAACGGCTTGAGGCTTTCCCCTGACTGTTCCGGGAAATGATTCAAAGCTTCGAGAGTGTCGAGAACAGCGCCGAGAACAGCGCCATCTGGTGCTTATTTAAAATAAAGCAGCCAGAAGTCTGTGTTAGAAGCTCTGGCAGATGAAGCAACCACAACACACTCCATAGTTTCAAAGTTATGTGTACAAATAAAAGCCTTACATGTTTGTGTTTGATTTGTTCATTAAATAAATTCATTTTCCCATTAAAGTGTGACAATAAAATATAATAGCTTATAAGCTTATATGATTCAATAAGATTTAATGTAGGCCTTCTCTCTCTCTCTCTCTCTCTCTCTCTCTCTCTCTCTCTCTCTCTCTCTCTCTCTCTCTCTCTCTCTCTCTCTCTCTCTCTCTCTCTCTCTCTCTCTCCACACACACACACACAATGAATAAGGACATTGTCTGATAGGATCATCTGTTATTAAATGTCAATATCAATAATTGTAAATATCAACCAGACTGAGGCAACAATGACTCGTTAAATACGATCTGAAGTTCGAGCCTTCTGACACCCAAAGCGAAACGCGCACGTGACTGGACAGAAAGTGAGGCTTCGTTTGTCATCGATCACGTGACTCTAGTAAACCAATACACGCCTTGATACGGGGTTTCGCTACAAATTGTGTCGCTTATGTGATACGCGCATCGAAGCTTCAGTGTCATATGTAACATCACTACCTCCGGCCCTCCACCCCATCAGCTCCAGCAAGCTCCGCCTTCCCTCAGTCATCACCTCCGCCCTCGGTCATACCAGCTCGTCCTCTGCCCTCAGGGTCCCCGCTTCCTTCTTAGGGGGTTGTTGCTGCGGCTCTGTCGCGGCCGCCTAGGTCATCGGCGTGTCATCACTTCCTCTGCTCTACATCTGTGCGAGGGGCTCTTCCAGAGGCTGCCTGTCCATCGATCGTCACCAGGATGATGCCCATCAAATCACCATCATGGCTCCTTCCTCCATCCACGCCGCCGTGGGATATCGTCCTGGTTGCGCTCTGGTTCGGCAACATTAATCTGCACCTCTACGGTCCCATCTGCCTGCTTCTGCCATCCCTTCGCCATCTCCTGGCTCCTTGCCTGCGGCATCGCCTCGACCACCTCCAAAGCCCATTACTGCAAAAAGCACATTATTGAGCACACTGATCTAAAGACAGAGACTTGACTGGGATGACTTTGAGGAGGTACTGGAACCTGGCGAAGATTGGACTGAAAAAGTCATGACACACAAAGACATGTATGACAAAACCTGTTAGCCACAGCACCAATAAAGATGAGCAGACAGTGTAAGAGAGAAATTGTCAAAATAAATTCTGTAGAAATAACAAGAACAACCATTTTTTTAATTTTTTTTTACTTTTAGATTTTAAAACTTTAAGTTAAAAACATTGTAGTAAAATGGCTAATACTTACAAAAAACTCATTCCTGCTAATATTAATTGGCCCACACTGTAGAGCTGTAAGAAATCAAAATACATTTTATGTACAGTTTACGTACAGTTCAGTTAACTGTTGTGTGCTTGTTGAGGACACATATTTCATACACTCCAACAATAGCCCTACATCTAGTTTAATAAAAAATAAGCTTCTGCTTGACCTCTCTAAATATTCTAACTTCTTTGGCATGCATTTTAGTTGTTTTTGTTGCCTAATAGATCATTATTAACTCTGATAAAGGTTTGTTGAACAATTTACACCTTTATTCATATTTTTAGTTATTATAATCATTATTTGTCATTGCAATCACAATGCCACAGAACTGGTCTCCCGCCTAAACATAAATGAAGTAAAAGGCTAAGCTGGCACCAATAGCCAATCTCTCTAAGCCCAAATCATCCATGTGCATTGCAAAGGAAAGTTCTGTATTTTTAAGCCTTGTTTTCACATGTTTTTGTGTCTAAACGACTTAACGTTATTCAAATTGTTCCAGTATTGACCGCGACCGCTGCATAAGTCATCTGGGAAATGGACTGCAAATCTTTTTAGCAGTTTGAGCACAATCTATATAACGTTACGTCTATTATAAGTGCTTGTTTTTACCACTGACAGGCTCGGATTGGATGTTATGGAAAGGATCCCAGGATAACAGTTAGACATTTTTCATCATAAGATCCTTCAAACCTAACATGTCAAATAAAGTAATTTTATATTGCAGACCATCGTAAAACACATTTAATTCAAAATAAACAAATTAAAACTCAACAAAAAACATCATGATTTGTCTTTCAACCGTTCCAACAATCACCAAGTCTGGTTTGGACGAAATAAACCTTAAGGTAACTTTAATTCACTGCGTTAGATTTGAATATGTCGGTAAGCAGCGGGGTAAAGAGCAGATCTAACTAACGGTGTTTTTGAAACGTTTGCTGGCTAAACCTCCACTGTCATTTTCACACTAAAGGCTATACACTATAGCGTAAAATCCTAAAACCTAATTATAAAAGTAAAAATTAACTTACTAAAGTTCCAGATATCCAGTGAGTGAACTGCTGCCTGCAGTTGTGCCCTGACGTCAGACAGGTCGCGTGCGCTCTCTGTTTACAGCAACCCTCACTGTAAAAAATTTCTAACCCTCCCAAATCAAAAATTTCAAGTGACTGATAACATCTAAATTTTTCAATTGGACCTAGTGAAATTCTGTAAATTTCATTTGGCCCAAGTGAAAATCTGTAAATTTAATTTTATAATTTACAGAATTTCACTTGGGCCAATTGAAAAATTTAGATGTTATTGGTCACGTGAAATTTTTGATTTGGGAGGGTTAGAAATTTTTTACAGTGCTGTATTATTGCCTGGCATATTACAGCCAGGTTTCAGCAACAGTAAAATATACTGTAAAATGTTCCCGCTCAAACAAAATTACGAATGCAATGCAAATTACGGTATTTTACTGTAATTTAGAAATGAAGCATTGTACTGTAGGTTTTTACAGTACTGTGCTGCTAAATCTACAGCGACATTTAACGTGTCATTATATGACAGCGTCATTATATGACATTCTTCTTTCAGACGAATACAATCAGAGTCATATTAAAAAATGTCCAGGCTCTTTCAAGCTTTATAATGGCAGTGAATGGCCGATTCTGTTTTAAAAAGTCCATAAAAGTGCATGTATTCATCACAAAAGTGCTCCACACGGCTCCGGGGGGTTAATAAAGGCCTTCTGAAGTTTGTGCGATGGGTTTGTGTAAGAAAAATATTCATATTTAACACGTTACGAAGTAAAATTCTAGCTTCCGGCCAAACGGCTGAACGCAGTCTACCTACGCCTAAAGCACAACCTATGACATCAGAAGTAGCGTAGTGCGTCATGGCGTAACGTAAATATCACCAGTACGTTGCATTACTCGCATAAGTTGCGCTTAGACTTAAGTGGAATCCGTATGTTCGTTTGACCGGAAGCTAGTTATTTTAGTTTTATATATGGATATTTTAAATGCAAAAGCTACAGTATGTGCTAACAGAATGCTGAAATACCTCTGTAAATTTGACCCATGCAGTGCAGCTGATGAACCATGAGTGGGCAGAAATTCAGGTAATGAGATGTTTGACATTATATAAGGACCATGACACCTCTAAGTGTGTGTGAGGGATAAAATTATTGAGGCCAGGAAAGCATTAGCACTGGAGTTGGGTTATATAGCTTCAGTTACGCCAATTCACAGCGTTACTATGGGTTATTAACTGCGGCTGCCTCTCGGTTTGTAATCCATGTATTAATTACACCTTATTAAAATTGATTTTACAGGGCTCTCAAATTTTGAAATGAGTTCAGAGTGAGATTTTGGTGGCGACGGCAGGGGTTTAGGTGGGGATGGGGGTCTGATCTGAAAAATGACAAATTCATAAAAATAAAAAATATATATTTAATTCAGCATTTGTTAGTGCAGGTGTGTGTGAGAGAGAGAGAGAGAGAGAGAGAGAGAGAGAGAGAGAGAGAGAGAGAGAGAGAGAGAGAGAGAGAGAGAGAGAGAGAGAGAGAGAGAGAGAGAGAGAGAGAGAGAGAGAGAGAGAGAGAGAGAGAGAGAGAGAGAGAGAGAGAGAGAGAGAGAGAGAGAATGAAGAATGATTAGTGTTGTTTATTGTAGGTGTTGGTAGTTTTTGAGCCCTTCAGCACAGGGGTTGGTGGCTCCCATTGGAAATACTGTGGTTCCAGGCCAGACATTTTCATTGTCATGATGGATGACAGAGTTCCATCTAGTGCCAAGCTGTTCCTGGTTTTGGTTTTGTTTAGTCCAACCATGGAGAAAACCCTCTCAGTGTCTGCATTTGAATGAGGGAGCACTAACACTAATGCAGCTATTGTAGAAAGCCTCCCAAACTGGCTGAAACCGGTCACCTTTGAAAAAAGGAACCAAGAGCCTCTATAACTCAAATGCTTTGCTTTTATGATTTCAATGTATTATGTGTATGTCATGTGATGCCAAATATTTCTTAACTTGCTCTTGATTTGAGGACATACTCCCCCAAAACTCAACGTTAAAGGTGGTGGGATCTTGGGGCATGGGGATATCCATGAGCTGATACTCCAGGAACTCCTCACTCACCTTTGTCCTGTTCCTCTGGCCCATGGAAAGGAAGTAGTTCCTGAAATCTAAAAAGAGCACCATCTGTAAAGAACTGATTAAGGATTTGTCTTGTGACCATGATCAAAATTAAACTTAAAATATTCAATATGTTGAAATCCTGGAAAATGTGAAACCCTTGCCTGTCTACGAAAAGTATATGGCATCTTCCACCAACGCCAGTGCTGCCTGCTGGAATAGCTGCACCTCCTGAGGTGTAATGTCTCCAGCCTCAAGGAGCCTGTTTAGGGTAGCTCTGGTGGTGAAGCCAGCATATAGTTTTTCTCCCACCAGACAGAGAACAGAAAGAGATAAAGCAAATTAAGTCCAGGTAGTTTAAACAATATCTCAGAATCAAAATCACTTTTTATTCGCCAAATGCATCAGGTAGACACACAGGAATTTCACTTGGCAATCAGCACTTTAATTCAAAACTAGATAGACAAACAGTAAGTGCACATAGATTCAGCAACATATGCACAATAAGTGCAAGTGGTTGAAGGTATTCCTCTATGTAAGCATGCTATTTTACCCATAGACTACATATACATTGTATGCCTACACACACTCACAATGGCCCTCATTTATCAATCTTGCGTAGAAACGGGCGTATATATTGGCGTAAGATTATGCTTACACTCTTCTCATCGCCTGATTTATGAAGCTGTGCGTACCTTTGAAATTCTGGTGTACGCAATACCTTTCCTTGATAAATGCCGCGGCTGAAATCGATCGTCATTAGACTAACACGCCCCTATATATTCAAGTCTCCGCTTCCCCCACGCCCTCATTTTACGCCATGGACACACGGAAGACGGCAAAGAAGAGAAACTTCTTTGAGAAAGAGAAAGCGAAACCAGGGAAGTGGAAAGAAACAAAATTGATTTCTAGATTTTTATTATTAATGACGCTTATTGTTATTTAGAGGAACAATGTCGTTATTATTATTATTATTTGTATTATTATTATTATTTAAAATAAGAAGAATGCCATTTTTATTATTTTGTCAGTCTGAATTATTTTTTTGGTCATTGAAAGCCTTTCATTACGAAACCCAGTCCGTGCACACCTGCCGGGCCTAACCCTGGCCTGGCCTAACCATCGTTTCAAAGAATAGTACAACGGCGAGCGCGTCGAGTATAAACGCCTCGTCCGTTTGGGGAGGTGCGCGCGCAGTCTGCGGAGACTCGCGCTGCGGAGCCAGGCGAAAGTATAAACAAGGCTTGAAACGTCAGGTAAAGCGCACAGGCTCGCAACTTAAGGAATACATATGCCTACAAATCAAATGCTTTGGTAAAATCACACAAATTAAACATTGAAGTCCATGTTGCACAAAAATAAACACTGAAGTTTATAATTCTATGTTGTTGTTTTTTTACAGTGGGTCATAATATATCATATCTTTTAGTTTGTCAGTGCGTTTTGCGGTGTTAGGAATTGTTTTTCTGCGCATTCCCGCACTCAAAACGTGCGTACACCACCTCCTGAGCTGGCGTAGGATTTGAGCGTGCCGTACGCCAACGTCCATATTGATAAATCTCAAAGTCACCGTGGTTTTGGGTGTACGCCAGGTGTACGCTGGAAATTTGGTGTACGCACTTTTGATAAATGAGGGCCAATGTGAAAACCTTTGGCCTAGGCTATTTCATTATATTTTAATGAATATATAATTTAATTATATTTTATCCAGACAATGCATTGTATTAATTATTGCATTTGTCTGTTTCAAAGATGTCAGGGAAGAGGCAAATGGCAAATTAATATTCCATAATAATTTGGAATATTTTGTTTTTTCTTTCCTTTTCTTTCCTTCTGAATCAAAACTAATACTAAACAAGTGTTAGAATAGCTGCTGAAATTAGCAGGGATTCAACCGGCTAGCTAGGCTAGTTCACATACTCTGGTCAAACTGTTAGCTAACCTACCAGCTGCCTGGACACATATATTCCCCAGCAATGATGAGATGACTTACTGTACTCATAGGCAAGGGCGTAGGTTTGATTTTGAGATTGGTGGGGACATCCCCAGAAGTGGATTAATCAGGAAATTAATAGGATAATGTATTAAGGTTAGTCTATATTGACCTAAACAATACGTTAATTCATTAATTATGTAATGTTACAGGTAACTAGTAAAGACAAGGAGGCAGTTTAACAGAATTATTCCTATAGGCTTCTCAGATCATGGAATGGTGCAATGTTGTTTTATTTTAAGCTCTCTCAAACCTAGAAGTGCTTACTGGCATTTTAATATTTCTCTGTTGAGTAACAAGTTTTTTAGGGGCTCTTTAAAGTTTTTTTGGGGAGGAATACAGAAATACAAAGCACGAATTTCAATCAGTACAACAGTGGTTGGACTTCAAATTAGACAGTTCTGTCAGCAGTACACTCACAATGTTACTAGAGATATAAGAAGATCTTTGGAGAATTTAGAAACTGAAATAAATGAATGTCTACAGTTAGCGGAATCCACTGGAGATAATCAATATTTAGAAACTGGATTAAGGAAAAAGGCTCGGTTAGATGATCTGCTGGGGCATAGAATACAAGGGGCACTGGTCCGGTCAAGATTTCAAAATATAGCCTAAATGGATGCGCCGTCCAAATGCTTTTTCAGCCTTGAGAAAAAGAATGGACAAAGACGTTTAATTCAAGCTTTGCACTCTGAGAATGGGGGGGGGGGTTGTTAGTAGAACCTGTTGATATCCGAAGGAGAGCAGTTGGTTTTTATTAGAATCTATACAGAAGTGAGTCTTGAGTCAGGGAGTTAAGAAGGAAATGCCTTTTTCACTTCCTTACCCCAGATGTCTGAAGAGGGTAATGCAGCCCCTTCAGGTGCGTTGAGCTTGGGAGAGCTGCATAAGGCCCTTCAAGGCATGGAGTCTGGGAGGGGTCCAGGAGTTGATGGTCTTCCAGTTGATTTTTACAAATCATTCTGGACGGAGCTGGGAGTGGATATATTACAGGTACTGAATGACAGGTATGATGCCGCTGAGTTGTCGTAGAGCGATAATCACCCTCATACCGAAAAAAGGGGATCTCACTGAAATAAAGAGATGCCGCCCGTCTCACTTCTGTGCAGCGATTACAAACTGCTCTCCAAGGCCTTAGCTAACAGACTGGCTGGACGAGGTCATCCATCCGGACCAGACCTATTGCGTTCGTGGTAGATCAATGTTTGATAACATTTCACTAATTCGTGATGTATTAGAAGTTTCAAAAAGTTAGACATTGGCTTGATTTCTTTGGATCAAGAAAAAGCCTTTGACCGAGCCGAACATTTCTTTTTGTGGGGGACTTTGAGAGCTTTTGGTTTTAGTCAAGATTTTATAGACAAGGTCAAAGTACTCTATAAAGTTGAGAGTGTACTGAAGATAAATGGCAGCTTATGCACTCCTTTCCAGGTTCAAAGAGGTATAAGACACGGATGCTCTTTATCTGGGATGCTATATTCTTTGGCCATTGAACCATTGTTACAACAAATAAGACAAAAGGTGTGTGGCTTATTTTTACCCAATTGTAAAAAATAACATTGTTTTGTCAGCTTATGCTGATGATGTGATGGTTTTAATTAGTGGACAAAATGATGTACAAATTTTACTTAAATTAATAAAACAAATTATGTTATTATCCTCTGCTAAAGTCAATTGGACAAAATGTGAGACACTGTTGGTTGGTCAGTGGGTTGATGGCAAACCAAACCTTCCTGATAGGTTAGTTTGGGGTAAAAGAGGGATTAATTATTTAGGTGTTTTTTTGGGTGATGATGTAACTCAACAGAAAAATTGGGAAGGGGTGTGTGAAAAAATTAAGGGGCGTCTGGAAAAATGGAAATGGTTGATTCCAAATATGTCTTATAGAGGACGTACTCTTGTTGTAAACAATCTGGTTGCCTCCTCTCTGTGACACAGGTTGGCTTGTGTGGATCCTCCAAAGCAACTTCTAGCGAAAATTCAAGCTGTCCTTGTGGACTTTTTCTGGGACAAATTACACTGGGTACAACAGAGTGTTTTATACCTGCCCAAGGAAGAAGGAGGACAAGGACTCGTGAATTTACAAAGCAGAACCGCTGCTTTTCAGTTGCAGTTTCTACAGAGATTTTTTGATGGTGCGTCTGATGTGAGTTGGAGGGCCGCTGCCTCTGCCATATTGCAAAACTTTGGGGGGTTTGGGTTGGATAAACATCTTTTTTTTGATGAAACCTTTAAAAATTGACTTTTCAAAGATGCCGTACTTTTACAAAAACCTTTTTAAAGTGTGGAGTTTGTTTCATATTCAAAAGACTGAAAGCTCATACTCTCTTAATTGGCTGTTAGAGGAACCTTTGATATTTGGAGCATGTCTGGATATAACGAACAATTGTAATTTACATGGGTTCGGTTCTGCTCTCCAAAAATCCAGGGCTGTCACTTTAGGACAGATGTTGACTTTGGCTGGCTCAAATTTGGAGAACGCAGAGATGGCATCCCAACATTTGGGTATTAGATCTGTTCCCTTACGAGAACGTTCTCTCGTACTGCGTTGCAAACGCTGTGGGAAAACTCCTTTTCTCGAGAATATTGAAGCCTTTATTTTAAAACGCATTGCATGCAGCACAGGCGAGAGCATCAAGCTCGCGCGAGCGAGCTGATAGGCTGTGCTGTGGGCAACTGCACGAACCAATGGCGGATCGGCAGAGGCGCGCGAACCAATCAGGGAGCTTGGCACACTGCCAGTGTCAAGCGCGCGAAACTGCACGTAACCAAAGCATATAAATATAGACAATATTCCGCCATTTGACAGATTTTATCTCCTTCAGCTCGACTCACCTCGTCGCTGATCTTCTCCGGATAAAGAAGCCGCTCGTCGTTGAACAGCCGTCCAGCGGAACAGCTTCGCATCCCGGCATCTGCCAGCTGAGCGTTTCCCTGTGGCATCCGACGAGTATCCTTTTTCTCTATCTCTCTCTCTTTCTAAAAGAGCAAAATCGCTGTTTTCACAGCGCGCGGCGTTGTTTCAAATGCCGCTCTCTATTTGTGAATCCTGCGGGGTTCCTCTGCATGTGTCTGACAGACACACACAGTGTGCTGCCTGTCTCGGCCCTGAGCACGCCGAGTCAGCGCTCACTAAAGGCGGCTGCCTTCTCTGCGACGGGATGCCTGTTTCTACTCTCCGCTCGCGGCTCGTGCACGCTTCGTCGGTGAGTGATTCCGCCCATCTTCCATCTTCGGCGCCCCGCGAGCCCCGTAGGAAGAAGCGGCGCGATCAGAGGCTTCATGAACGCGGTGAGTTTAGCGAATGCACGCCGGGCCTCTCTCCCCGTGCTTCGCCCACGCCCTCTTCGCCTGTTCTATTCTCTCAGAGCGACCAACGCCCCTCCACTGAAGCGGCTGGGCTCGTCTCTTTCGGCGGATCTGCTGATGATATGGATGACGCAGGTTCCGTGGCGGCATCTGAGAGTGAGGATTGGTCGGGCTCCGCGGACCCCGCCCCCCCCTCTCAGTTAGATCCTTCTGACACTCGAGCGAACATCGACGCCGAACTCTTCCGTGTCATGTCTCGCGCTGTTGACGAGTTGGGACTCGACTGGCTCTCCCCAGCTGAGCCTGCCAGAAGCCGCCTCGACGAGTGGTACCTGCCGGGGCGCCAACAGGCCCCTCGTCAGCGCTCCGCCCCTTTTCTGCCTGAGGTCCACGAAGAGCTCACAAAAAGCTGGCGCGCGCCCTTTTCAGCGCGAACGCGCTCATCTGCCTCTTCAACGCTCTCCACTGTTGACGGCGCTGAAGAGAAAGGTTATGTGTGTCTCCCCCCACTGGAGGAAGCGGTCGCTGCACACTTATGCCCTCCCACTGCTGGAAGTTGGAGGTCTAAGACTGTGCACCCATCTAAGCCGTGCAGAACTACTTCGGCCATTGCCAGCCGCGCTTATGCTGCCGCCGGTCAAGCCGCCTCTGCTCTCCACGCCATGGCGACCCTCCAAGTGTTTCAGGCGAAGCTCCTCCGCTCCATGGATGAGTCAGGCCCTGACCCAGACACTTTTAAGGACCTCAGAAGTGCGACAGATCTAGCGCTACGGGCCACTAAGACCACCGCTCAAGCACTGGGCCACAACATGGCCAGCCTAGTAGTTTTAGAGCGCCACCTTTGGCTGACATTGACCGAAATCAGGGACGCAGACAAAACCGCCTTCCTCGATTCTCCGGTCACAGCATCTGGTCTCTTCGGCCCATCTGTCAGCGGCTTCGCAGAACGCTTCACTGAGGCTCAGAAAGCCTCCAGCGCCATGAAGCATTTCCTCCCTAAACGCTCCAGTTCGGTCCAACGGCGCCCCAAGAGCACGCCGCGACCTGAGAGGGTAGCTTCACAAGTCCTCCAGCCCCGCCCAGTGGCTGAGACTAGCCAGCGCATGAAGCCTGCAAAACGGTTCCCGTTCCCTAAGCGCCAGGGCCCGCGGCCGAAGCTCACGCTCGATCACGAGCCCAAGAAGCCGTCCTAACCGGCTTAAAAAGGGGTCATTGTCCCGCCGCGGCCGGACCAGCCCCGAAGATCGCTCGAGTGCTACTCTCAGCCCCCTCTTCAGTTCAGGCGGTTGGAGCAGTATTAAATGCAGAACATGGGCCCGTCACCTGTCACGCACCCCTGCACACAAACGCTGTTTTAACAGCGACCCACAAAAAACACAAATCGAGCAAAATTTCTCCCTCACATACATGTCAGTTCGAACCCCCAACACTGGGCGTTCCAGATATGATAATGTCTCTGTCTCTGCGGGCTCTAGCTTGGCAAGCTATCCCCGGAGTTTCAGAATGGGTAATGAACATCATAAAGCGCGGTTACTCGCTTCAGTTCGCCCGCAGACCACCGCGTTTTCGTGCGGTTATACAAACCACGGTAAGGAGCACACTGAGTCATGTCCTCCGCACCGAAGTGTTAAATCTGCTGGCCAAAGGGGCCATCGAAAAGATCCCCCTTTCTCAGAGCGTGTCAGGTTTTTACAGCCGTTACTTTCTTGTTCCAAAGAAAGACGGCGGCCTGAGACCCATTTTAGATCTGAGACATCTGAACAAGGCTCTCATGTCACAGCCGTTCAGAATGCTCACGACCAGACACATCCTGGCGCAAATTCGCCCAGCTGACTGGTTTTTCTCAATAGATCTAAAAGACGCTTACTTTCACATTCAAGTGAACCCCCACCACAGGCCATTCTTGAGATTCGCCTTCGAGGGGCAGACATACCAGTACACAGTCCTACCATTTGGACTGGCACCTGCACCTCGTACATTCACAAAGTGCATGGATGCAGCTCTCTCCCCCCTGAGACAGCGGGGAATGCGCATCCTGAACTACCTCGATGACTGGCTCATATTGACCCAGTCAGAGGCGGAGTCACATACTCACAGAGCCTGGCTCCTCAGACATCTAGAATGTCTAGGGCTCAAGGTCAATTTTGCCAAGAGTATTCTGTTGCCCAGCCAACGTATCACGTTCCTGGGAACAGTTCTCGACTCCGTACTTATGAGAGCATGGCCCACACTGGCCCGTGCTCTAACGATTCAGCAGCTCGCAGCATCGTTCACAGAGGGCTCTTATGTACCCCTCAGAACGTTCCAGAGGATCCTTGGCCTCATGGCCTCCGCATCATCAGTACTCCAACTCGGCCTACTGCGTATGCGTCCTCTTCAGCTGTGGCTAGCACCTCTGGTGCCACCCCACGCCTGGCATTCAGGCCACTTGGTTATCAAGGTGAACCAGCGCTGTGTTCAAGCCCTGGCACCTTGGAAAGACGCCAGCTGGTACCAGCAGGGCGTGAGCATGGGGGTGGTCTCAGAGAGGAGGGTGATTTCAACAGACGCTTCCAACTCAGGTTGGGGAGCGCTGTACGAGGGCAGGCCTGCCTCCGGCCTCTGGTCGAGCTCGGAGAAACGCCTACACATCAACTGCCTCGAAATGAGAGCAGTTTTTCTAGCCCTAAAAACCTTCCTCCCTCACCTGGCTGGACACCACGTGCTGGTCAGAACGGACAATATGTCAGTGGTCTCCTACATAAATCGCCAGGGCGGCCTCAGGTCCCACAACCTGCTTGCCATAGCCACGCAGCTCCTGCTATGGGCTCACACCAACCTGCGCTCGCTCAGGGCAGCTCACGTGCCAGGCACGTTGAACACAGGAGCAGACGTGCTCTCTCGGGGCAGAGTTCCCCCAGAGGAATGGTCTCTCCACCCTCAGACGGTCCTCCTGCTTTGGGAGGTCTTCGGGAAGGCAGAAGTAGATCTTTTCGCCTCAGAAGACAACTGTCACTGCCCAATATTCTTTTCAAAGAACAGGGATGCGTTGGCCCACGACTGGCCCAACCTCCCTCTCTATGCGTTTCCTCCGGTCTCGATGCTCCCTCAGGTCATCGAACGGATCAGGAACACCAAAAGCGCGGTCCTCTTGGTGGCTCCTCTCTGGCGGACCCAGATTTGGTTCCCAGAGTTGATGCAACTGTCTGTAACAGACCCTTGGCCAATTCCACTGAGGTGCGACCTTCTGGCTCAGGCCAACAGGACAATCTGGCATCCTCGTCCCGACTTGTGGGCCCTACATGTATGGCCACTCAACGGGTACCCCAGGATCTCCCAGAAGGTGTCCTAAACACTATTATGGAGGCTAGAGCTCCGTCTACTAGACGCCTCTATCTCCTAAAATGGTCAGTGTTTTCCAGCTGGTGTTTAGCTCGAAACCTCGACCCACACACTTGTGAAGTGCCAAATGTGCTTTCTTTTCTACAGGAGATGTTGGACGCGGGTCGCTCCCCCTCCACTCTCAAAGTGTACGTGGCAGCCATCGCTGCTTTTCACGTATTGGAAGCCGGAGCCTCCTTAGGTAAAAACGACCTTATAGTTCGTTTCCTTAAGGGTGCCAGAAGGCTTAACCCGCCTCGGCCACCGTCTGTGCCGGCCTGGGACCTTTCACTGGTCCTGCGGGCTCTTAGGGGACCTCCCTTTGAACCACTTCAGTCGGCAGATCTCAAGCCCCTCTCTCTGAAGACCGCCCTGCTTCTGGCACTGGCGTCAGTTAAAAGAGTAGGGGACTTGCAGGCGTTCTCTACTAGCGCTTCCTGTCTGGAGTTTGGCCCTAATGACTCCAAGGTCATCCTTAGGCCAAGACATGGATATATTCCTAAGGTGCTCTCAACTCCGTTCAGAGCCCAGGTTATTTCTCTGTCAGCTCTTCCCTCCTCCGAAGAGGACAGTGATTCTCTCACGCTTTGCCCCGTCAGAGCTTTGAGAATTTATCTGGAGCGTTCAGCCTCTTTCAGACAGTCTGAACAGCTCTTTGTTTGTTTCGGGGGCCGAACCAAGGGCCTTCCTGTTACTAAGCTCACGCTGTCCAGGTGGATAGTTGACGCCATTGCTCTGGCTTACACTTCACTGGGCCTTTCCTGTCCCATAGGTGTTAGAGCTCACTCCACGAGAGGTGTCGCCTCTTCGTGGGCCTGGTCGAGTGGTGTTCCTATTGAGGACATTTGTGCGGCGGCCGGCTGGTCCGTTCCGTCCACATTTGTCAGATTCTATAACCTAGACGTTCCTGCCCTGCAGGCACGAGTTCTTTCTGTCTAAACCTTGGCTTTGCGGACCCAGGCTGACTTTAGGACTTAGACACATGAGTGTTCTTATCTGGACATTTGTGCGGCGGCCGGTTGGTCCGTTCCGTCCACATTTGTTAGATTCTATAGCTTGGATGTTCCTGCTCTGCAGGCACGAGCTCTTCTCTGTTCAGAACCTGGCTCTGCGGACTTCAGACCTGAACACGTGAGTGTTCCTATACAGGATATTTGTGTGGCGGCCGGCTAAGTCCACTCCGTCCACATTTGTGAGTTTTTTCAACTTATATGTCTCTGCTTTGCAGACACAATTTTTCCTTCTAGACTTTGGCTCTGTGGACCCAGACTAGTTGTGAAATTGGACACTCAGTTGTCACTGGACTTGTGGTGAAGTTAATCTGGCCCTTGGCCCAGATCTTTATTATTGGATATTTTCTGGGCCCGAAATTCGGTCTCGTTTTATCCTGGCTATTCTGTAACTTCCCGGAACTTCTGGTGAGTCAGAGCGGCCATAAGAGATTAATTGCACGGCGTTTTAAATAAGCGTTCCCACAGCGTTTGCAACGCAGTACGAGAGAACGTTCTCGTAAGGGAACGTACTTGGTTACTTACGTAACCTCGGTTCCCTTAGAGATAAGGGAATGAGTACTGCGTTGCCTTGCCGTGCAATCTCTCTTATGTCAGGTGTTTTCGCTTCAGTCGATTATATCTGTCAAATGGCGGAATATTGTCTATATTTATATGCTTTGGTCACGTGCAGTTTCGCGCGCTTGACACTGGCAGTGTGCCAAGCTCCCTGATTGGTTCGCGCGCCTCTGCCGATCCGCCATTGGTTCGTGCAGTTGCCCACAGCACAGCCTATCAGCTCGCTCGCGCGAGCTTGATGCTCTCGCCTGTGCTGCATGCAATGCGTTTTAAAATAAAGGCTTCAATATTCTCGAGAAAAGGAGTTTTCCCACAGCGTTTGCAACGCAGTACTCGTTCCCTTATCTCTAAGGGAACCGAGGTTACGTAAGTAACCAAGTACGTCCGTCTTGTTTCTTTGTTTTTGTTTAAACTGAGATCAGCTCTCACAGATGAAGAGAACCAAAAGTTAAAAGATTACAACTCTGGGACATACACTCCCAATGCTCAGGACCTTTCAGAGTTTTTAATGGGTGTACAGTTTTTTTTTTAAAGAATTGGCAATCTTTGTGGTTGGATTTATTGTCAACTAAAGGTAATTTGTTGTATAGAGCTTGTGTTATGGATTTTATTAAGACATATTTTGAAAGAAAGGTTACACCATGGCGCTCTTTTTTTGGGCTAGATGAAAATGTAAAACTTGAGTGGAGATCTCTATATAAGCCGCCATTATCAAAGAGGGCAGGGGATTTACAGTGGAGAATCCTTCATGGTATCATTGCTGTAAACTCTTTTATTTCTGTTTTGAATCCAGTTAGTTCCGAATGTCCCTTTTGTTTTCAAAGGGAAACAGTTTTTCATGCTTTTATGCAATGTTCTAGATTAGAACAATTATTTCTGTTATTAAAGGGGGGGTGAAATGCTCATTTTCACTCAATCTCCTGTTAATCTTGAGTACCTATAGAGTAATATTGCATCCTTCATATCTCCAAAAAGTCTTTTGTTTTATTATATTTTTTAAAGAAAGATAGGCTGTACCGAGTCTTTCCGGAAAAAAACGAGCGGCTGGGGGCGGGCCGTGTGGGCGAAGCTTAGCTGTGCTAACGCGCCGAGCTAACAGCACACAGAGAAATTTGTTCAACAATTTTACTCACCGTCCGGTTCCAACGCACGACCGCGAACCTTTATCATTGTGACTGCTCGATCCTTAAGCATTAGACGATCTGCAAATCCGTCGATCTGGGCTTTGTTTATAAAACGATCATCGTCGAAATGCAGGGAACAACAGTCTTACACAACTCCGTTTATGCTCAGGAAAACAAACTCCATCCACGGGTTCCTTAACGCTGGGTTCTTTGGGAATCTGTGCAGGGTTGTCTTGCCCTGGCAACCAAAAACACACTTCTTTGGTGACATTGACTTCCCAAAAGCCGGGCAGGGCGCTTTGATGGCGAACTGCTTTCACTCTCTTGCTCTGGTCTACGAGTGCGCGCGCGCCCGCGATCTTAACGGAGAAGTGCCCTTAGGACCCATGTAAGGAAATTACGCTCTATCTTACGTAAGACTTTAAAGACTTACGTAAAAAAACTTTCCGAAACTTGTGACAAACCGGAAGGAGTTCAAAAACTAAGTTGTACTCCTTCAAACGTACAACTTAGTTTTTGAAACTTTGTCCATGTTTAGCATGGGAATCCAACTCTTTACCAGTGTAAAAAACTCAGTATGCATGAAATAGCATTTTAACCCCCCCCCCTTAACCCTTATGTGCTGTTGGGGATGTTTTCATCCACTATGGGGTATTTTTGAGTCTAAATTTGGCTATAACTTTTTCTGTGTTTCAGCAAATGGAATGATTTTTGGTGACAAATCTTATTTTGACACATATTTTGGGAAAATGCTTTGAAATTTTTCAAAAACTCAACAGTACACTGTGGGCAAATTTACTACCCTTTCGTTATGTTTGTGGCTGAAAACAGCCACTACTTTAAACTGCTGTAAAAATGTATCAGATAAATATTTTTTTCAAATTTTTTTGCATAAATCTATTAATCAACCTCAGTCCTGCTCAAAAATACTAAATGTTTTAAAAAAAATCAGGATTTTAACTCTTTAATTGCCAAATTTGTAAATGATGTCACTGATTTGGGAAAAAAACACACAAAATGACTCATTTTCAATATAAAATGTGATTGTGGACTGGATTTTTTTTTACCTTTTATCACAGTCTTGGACATGTCAAAGATTAGAAACAACATTGGTTTTGATGCATTGTTAGTTTTTGTGCAGCATCAGATTTTAACTTTTTCTCCCTCATTTACTGTTCGTGGCTGTTTTTGCCCCATTGACTTCCATTATAACCACATTTTTTGATTGCAAAGCCATGACACCATATAATCATGCATTTTTGATTGTTGGTGGTTTTCCCTGTTGGGAAGAGGTAAAATTTGTAATTTTTACTGTTGATAACCGGGTGGCACCATTAACCCTTTAGATAGGCCTGTGCCAAAAAAAGCTTAGTTTCTGGCTTTTACATGGAGTTATATGGAGTATAACAGCATAATAAAGTGTGTGTGTGTGTGTGTGTGTGTGTGTGTGTGTGTGTGTGTGTGTGTGTGTGTGTGTGTGTGTGTGTGTGTGTGTGTGAACTCACCTTGATGCGTCTGAGAAAATCAAAATATGCACCTCAGCTCTCAGAACTGCATGGAGTAAACAAAAACAAAGTAAGTGTATTTATGCATCTGCTGCCTTTTGATGGTGAGAAATGCAGACTAAACAAAAACAAAGCAAGTGGATTTAAACGCGTGCATGCAAGCCTGCTGGTCATTTGATGGTGAGAAGAGCAGCAAGCAACATGAGAAAGGGCTTGACTTGTAGTGAAGTTTTAGAGATGATTATGCAGCCTGACCCTTCCAGCGAGCTGCAGGATGTTTCGTCTTCTCCCTCTGACACCACAGACTCAGGAGAGTCAGATCCTGATTGGATGTGGCACCCTCATCATCCTCTCTAGCTTCCACTGAAGGCGAGGAGGATTCGGAGGATCCTGGATCTGGGTGGATTGGGAGAAACGGCAAAGTGTGGTTTTCCACCAACGCGGAGACAACTCCCTTTCTTCAGCCTGCCAGAGGCGTGACTCCAGGGCCGACGCGCTATGCCTTCGCAAGGGTCCAGAACATGGATTCCGTGTTCAATCTGTTTTTTACGGAGGAGATGATTGACCTCATTGTCAGCATGACTTGCGTCAACACATACATGTTTGTACAGTCATACAAACATGTATGACTATGCCTTGTGATGGCATAGCGCGTCGGCCCTGGAGTCACGCCACTGGCAGGCTGAAGAAAGAGAGTTGTCTCCGCGTTAGTGGAAAACCACACTTCGCCGTTTCTCCTGAATTTTTTTTAAAACATAATATTTTTGAGCAGGACTGAGGTTGATTAATAGATTAATGCAAAAAAATTTGAAAAAAATATTTATCTGATACATTTTTACAGCAGTTTAAAGTAGTGGCTGTTTTCAGCCACAAACATAACGAAAGGATGTAAATTCTAACAATGCACAAGGGTTATAATAAATATTCAGCTATTGTAAAGAGATTTTTTTTCTGAAAAAACTTTTATTCTGGGTTTTAAATATAGTTGGAACAAGAGGTATGCCTGTCAATTGTTGAATTTTGTTTTGGGACAAGAAAAACTGGCAATATATACTAGTAGGAAAAAGAAAATAGAGCAAAAGCCTTGCCAAAGTATCATTGAGGTTTTTTCAATGCTGGTTAAATCAAGAGTGGTGATTGATTTTACATTTTATAAAACTATGGAAGACTTTACTACTTTTGAGATGATTTGGTGTAGTAATGGAGCATTGTGTGTTGTTTCTGAAGAAGAGTTAGTTTTTTCTTTGTAACGTCCCCCCCTCTTTTGTGAGGCTTGGTTGTATTTGTTATTGTGTGTTGCTTTAAGGTGTGTTGATTAGTTTTTTTTTTTTTTTCTGTTGTTAAAGTTGTGTGAATTATTGTGAATAAAGGTTTTTTCAAAATTCAATTCTCTCTCTCTCTCTCTCTCTCTCTCTCTCTCTCTCTCTCTCTCTCTCTCTCTCTCTCTCTCTCTCTCTCTCTCTCTCTCTCTCTCTCTCTCTCCTGTTGTTGCCTCATGTTTCCTGGTTAAATAAAATAAGTAATACATAAAAACCACAAGACCCAACCGGAAAACAGTCATTATATATATATATATATATATATATATATATGTTTCATCGAAATTATTGCTAGGGACAAATCAGTACAGCAATACTATTTTCTGATTGGCTGTTCTGTAGCTATAATTTTTTATTTGATCAACTAGTGTGTGGCAGGGCCTTCTGAACTCTATGGGGAACTCACTTGATTCCTTTATTAGCAGCGCAACTTGGTGGGCGTTATCCTGGAAATTTCTCTGCGTGAGAAATACAAGGTGTGGCGTGTGAGTGGGTTGAAATGTGTGTCTCGAGACTTGAGAGCCCTATTGTGAGAGTATTTAAACGGTAATGTGTTAAAAATATGTGTGAAATGGTCAAGTTTGATGGATGACTTCCTGATGTTGGTTGTGACTACATTTCATTGCATTTCAACACATTGTATTTTGTCTGCAGCCTAAGATCGAGTAAATCTGAGAGCTGGATCACTCCTCCATAGGCTTCTAAGGCATTATAACTTGCTGGCCCAGAAAATGTATTAAAGACATCGTTAATATAGTCCAAGTGACTACGGTGGCTCAATCTTAAGTTTATAAAGCGACGAGAATACTTTTTGTGCGCCAAAAAAAAAAAAAAAAAAAACGACTTTATTCCACTATTCATTTCCTTCTCTCTGGGCCTCGAGTTTTTTCACGTAGTATCTTTATATGTAGCTTCTGTGTTGTACGTCACACACATCACACACATGACCAGCGTCGGCCAATAGTGAGTCTACGTGTGACGTACAACACAGACGCGCTGCGCAGTTATACTACGTGAAAAAACTCGAGGCCCAGAGAGAAGGAAATGAATAGTGGAATAAAGTCGTTATTTTGGGGGGGGGGGGGGTTTGCGCACAAAAAGTATTCTTGTCGCTTTATAAACTTAAGATTGAGCCACTGTAGTCACTTGGACTATATTAACAATGTCTTTAATACATTTTCTGGGCCAGCAAGTTATAATGTCTTAGAAGCCTATGGAGAAGTGATCCAGCTCCCAGATTTAATCAAAAATATCTTAATTTGTGTTCCGAAGATGAACAAAGGTCTTACGGGGTTGGAACAACATGAGGGTGAGTAATTACTGACAGAATTTTCATTTTTGGGTGAACTAACCCTTTAAGGTGTTTATCCGGGAAAGGAATGGCAAGCGAGCATTTTTTGTGCTGACTATGATTAATTTGAGTTGTTTTAAAGCATGTACAATGTGTGGGTGTGAGTACTGGATGGGTACAGAGATATGTTGATGACAATTTGCTTTTCTCTTTTATCAGATGTGACAATCCAAGATAGGAAATAAGATGTGCACAAAAAATACATTAGATTGAAATGCATAACATCTTAAAAATGTAAATTACATTGTATGTGCAAAAATATACTTGGGTGCATCTCACAAAAGGGTGTCGCTGGCTTTATTTTCCCACTAAAAGTTCTCATTACATTCAGATTATAATACAATAATACAGTCTATGATATTATCTATAGTTTTAAATATATTAATATATAAATAAATGTATAAGATATAAATATTATTTACTGCTTTTTAATATAGTACAAAATAATAAAATAAAAAAATATAAGGGAAAAAAATAAAATAAAATATTATTATTATTATTATTATTATTATTATTATTATTATTGTAGTAATTATGGTCACACTGCAAAAAAAACTTGATCATAAAAACAACAACTATACTTGTTTTTTCCACCATGGACATGCAGTTACACTCTGCAAGATAACTCAAATAACTCTGAAAAGCTGATGTGCATCAAAAGCTTGTCTTTTATGTAGTAACTCATTTTGAATGCACACTATGCCTCCAGGAACGGTTTGCTGTTTTTTTTTTGCTGTTTGTTAAAACAAATTGATGGAGGAACCCACGTAAAACAACCTGACGAAACATTATTGTAGACTTTGTGCGTCTAACATCCCTATCAGAGAGTCTCTGACATGTGCTGGCTGCTGTTTCCCGCTGTGAGACTCCAATACATGGAGGAGGCTGCAAACTGTGAGAATGTAGCCGCTTCAACTCAAAGAGGCCAGAGTGACTGTTAGTGGTTGTGTGGGCTAAGAATAAAACTGCGATCTGGCAGAGAGCAGAGAGCGGAAAACAATGCATCATGACTTCTGACAATTGCCTCACACTGCCGGACAGACGTCAAGTTGACACCTCAAGTTTGGTTTCCAAGCACTGAAAGATTACTTTGTTGAATGCACAAGCAACACCTAAAACCTAATAACTGTAAGAGTTACCAAGAAAAATAACAAGTTCATACCATCTTTTTAATGTAACATCAAACTTTTACCATCTTAAAGTCACCATCAAATAAAAATTGACAATTCACAGTTATGAAATATTGCCGTATTTATTATAAATATTTTTTTTATTCATGTGCCCATGTAATCTTTAATTAAAGTAACCTCCCTCTTGCAGCATCTCTTCTCAACATCTCTTCTCTTCTCTGATGATGTGTTTACTGGCGTGAGGGCGGGGCAACCTGTCGCTCACATGAGATCCACCAATAGCAAACCACAACCATCCAAACTATTCCACATGGACAAAATCAAGTCCCGCCCTTCATTTTGTCTTGTTCAAGAAGCCATTTCACTTATTATCACAACTCGTCCAGAGCTGTTGAGCTCGATAAAGCCCAATATCTTTCATACTGATTTAAAATATAGCATTCTATGCAGAATCAAAATGAGTCGATCCATTTTCTGGTCTGAAAATGACTCACACTGATGACACATACACATATGATCATCTCTGTGCTTTCGTGTCTCTGGACCGGAGGTGCGGTGGTTCGCGTGACACTAACATGAAGGCTTCACTCGCCCCATTGGAAAGCATATTTACACTATCTGAATCGTTCCCTATCCCCTATATAGTGCTCTATGTACAATTCACCAATTTTGATTTCATTGGGACTTTAAAACTGCATAGTAAGTAAAATATTTGCAATTTAAATCTCCCAGCATACAATCATCAATTTGTAACTAACTGAAATACCAACTGGATTTTTCAATGCTAGTTACTGTGGGTACTTTTAAGAATTGGAGAAATACTTGTATAGAAATGCTTGGAATGGAGTTTCCTGGTACTGACACACTTTCTTCTCTCTTTCTCCTGTTGTAGATGTTTACAGTGGTGCAGGAGGACGAGCTGAAGTGTGCACAATAATAGAGGCTCAGACTCGCTTCTGTGATTCATTCTTTTAACAAAATACAAGAAACAGTAACAGTAAGCAATAACCTGTTAGTGTTACGTAAAATATGTATTTTTAGTTTTATATTTCTTGCATGCATTCAAGTGTCACTTTAGTTGTCTGAACCTGTTTATTCATGATTAAATCCCTCGTTGTAATTGAGAGTGTTTCCAATAAAATAATAAACCCACATATCTTATTGCAATATTAAATAATAATCTATAAATTATAATTAAAACATATTGTGCTTTTTTATTTTCTTATTGGATATAGTGCTGCAGTGAACAAAGAAAAAAAAATGCTATTGTATGTCAAATTTTATTTAAAGGTCCCAGGTTTGCACCGGATGCTGTCACCATTAGTCTGTTTCTGATAACAGCAGGATGGTTGATTTAGAAACAGAGGCATGAAGGGTTTTAAATATATGACTTGTGGTCTTATCTGCTAGGTCAAAGGTTTTACATAGATTGAACAAGCTTTAACTGGAACTGTGGGGGTGGGGTGGGGTCTACAATAATAGGGTCTACGAATTATCACACCTTTAGTATGGTGGGGGAAGTTGTAATCTTCTGATTACTCAGTTTGAATGTCTCATTTTTGGGTTTTAGTCACATAGTCAACGAAGGGATAAAAGAAGATTGTAAATGTTGCTCTTTCTCTTATTTTCCTATCAGTCCCTTTTTTTGGGGCACTGTTTCTTTGCCTTCTCTTTTCTTTGTCTTTTTCTCCCTACACTTTCTCTCTCTCTCTCTTTTGGTTTGGTATTAACATTAATGTGCTACCTATTGCAATACAATACTGCCACACTATAGCAACACTCTCCAACATATTTTGCTATTGTAACTGTGCTTATTTCTGTCATTGGTATAAGTAAAGTGGGTGTTAATAGACAAGAAATGTTCCATATTGCTGATAATGTTTCTTTAGTCGATGAGCAGTCCTGCAACCCAAAAACCACCCTTATACATTTTATTGTCGGGCTGTTTTTGGAGAAAACACTTTGGGTTTGTTGCAGTCCCACCTCTAGCAGAACTGTTAAAAACTTTGCTTACAGGATGTTGGTTCACCACATGCCAGATCAGGAGGCTGGGCTGAATATGACTTAGAGAGAAAATGACTTCCCACCTTTAACTGTTTTAAAACAGTCCGATATAACAACTTCTGTCGGATATAATAACTGTCAATACTTATTTTTTGCTTGAAACTTAAGAAATATGCTGTAGAAAGACATTGTATTTGTGTTGTAAATATGCGGAAAGTGCACATCCAGCTGCAGTACACTTCAGTCCATCATTTTTTTAAATACATATGAGAAAAATATGAATCTCTCTGTGAACCCAAGTATCATATTCTTTAAACGTTCCTCAAGTCCTTCCCCTCTCTCTTTTGTTGATGCGTGCACATTTTAAAGAGGTACTAATCAGGTTCCTCTTTTTCAAACTAAAAGTATTTAATTGCTACAAATATTTGTTTGTGATTTTTGAAACCATTTTGATTGCATGTCATAATCCAGCAGGGCTATGAAGGAAAAAAGGAAGTTCAGATAACACTGCATTCATCAATATTTTTGAACAATAGTGCAAACCACACCCACAATGCTTAAAACAGAAACCAGAACCATAACTGAACTTCAGAACTGGTAAGTGTTAATAATTTAAAAATATAATATAATCTTAAATTGACCACAGGTGCATTCTAGAGGTTAAAAATGCCTTCATGTAAAATAAAAAGGTTTTCATGATTGTACAAAATCATGTATCTACAAATCGTTTTTGTTATATACTGCAGGCTCTCTATCTGCCTCTCAGACAACACACAAGGCTTGGATAAGCACACCCTTGCAAGGTTCACTGAACATTGTTTTATTACAAGTAAAAAAGGAAATAGGTTATTCAAAATATCAAACATTTGATAAGCTTTATAGGTGAAATGGAAGTAGACAAGACGTCACGATTTCCTGTCAGGTTTCCATCAAAAGTGGTTATAACAGGAAGCTTTTCTTGTTGCAGAGACTCACGCAAGATCTGTGTTCACTGAGGCTTTACTTTGACTGCAGCTGCAAATGGAAACATTTAAAATCATCCTTTTGACAGGTAAAGTACCTTTATTAATATTAATTATATTTGAAACCAATAAAACTAGTAAATCACAATACTGTAACCTAGTGTTTCTCTGAATCTATTTGAAATTATAGTGGCAGTCTGTGTGCAAGTAACGTCTCAAGAGACCACTGGAGGTAAGATTTATATATATATATATATATATATATATATATATATATATATATATATATATATATATATATATATAAGTTATAATATATAATATATATATATATATAATATATATATATATATATATATATATATAAAACACAAGTTGTTTCTGGTTTGTTATATGAACTTTTAAAGACTATATTATTTAACTGTTTTATTTTTGAGTTACACAACTGTATAATAAAGTGTTGGTATTCAGCCACTCTAACCTAAGGATTATTCATCTGCTAGACCCTCCGATTCAGATTCCCAAGCCCAACATTTCTCAGAATCCAACTCACAAGGTGCTGTACAGCACAGAGACAGTCACTCTGCACTGTAATGTCTCTATAAGAGCGTCTGAGTTACAATACGACTGGTACAAGAACTCTGCTGATCTCGAAACTGACCACCAGTCCAGCATCAGTGTGACAGATGATGGAATTTATCAATGCAAGGCAAAAAGTGGATCTTCTGAGTCTGAAAAAAGTGATGGTCACACCGTAACTCTACAAGGTGAATGGATATCATAATCTAGAATATATATTCAGTAACTGTATTTTGGTTACACTTTATTTCGATAGTTCACTTTAGACATTCTATTAGTTAGTAGTACTACTAGTAGTAACTATAAGTAACTTTGCTACTGCATGTCAACTAGCAGTCATTAGAGTATTAGTAGACTGTTGGTTAGTGTTGTGTTTTAGAGTTTGGGTTAGTAGAATAAGTTTGGTTTGTTTTCGTCTCTCCCTTTAGTTCTGCCTGTAGCACAAGTCCAGTCAGACTGGACAGAAGCGTTTCCTGATGAAAAGGTGTCTTTGCAGTGTGTGATTCCTGGATCCGAAACCTGGATCTATATGTGGTTCAGGGACTCAAAAACAATAGTCTCCAGTGATGAAACAAGCATCAAAGACAACACTCTCACTCTCTCAGTGAAGTCCAGTCATGGAGGGGTGTATACGTGTCAAGCTGAGCTGAAGGACAGGACGGTGAAAACAGCAGAAAGCAAAGCACATTCGTTAACAGTTCATGGTAAGTTTTGTCACAGAAAAACCTGTCAGTTGAGCTAAAAGCAGAATGTCCTGACTAAATAATATTGTTATATTTATATTTATAATTATATCATTTTACTTAGTTAAATTGTGAAATACAGCCATTTTAAGAGAAGTCCAGTTCTCTTACATTATTGTGGTGTTTGTATTTGCAGAGCTGCCTCAACCAAAACTGTCAATAGAGTCTGAATGGAAAACATTTTACCCAAATGAAAAAGTGATTCTGAAGTGTTCAATTGATGGAGATTCAAATGAATGGGGCTATGAATGGTTTAGAAAGGGAGATCAGCTTTCAGGTGATGGGGACATTGCCATTTCTGGAAACACACTCTCAATGCGCTCAGCAAAAGCGAGTGACTCAGGACAGTATACCTGCAGAGGAAAACATCTGAAGAGAACGTTAGTCACTACAGGACAAACAGGAGCTTTGCAACTTGATATTCAAGGTAAACTACTTAAGATATTTTATGATTAATAGATATGAACGAAATTGACAGGCACCCAAAAGAGTTTAACGAAGAAGCTGTTTATATTTTAAGCTGTTTTTCACTTGCATTGGCTTGTATCAGTGTTCATGTCAGCATATGCAGTTCCCTGTCTACTCTTCTTGACAGTGGCCAGACACTATTAGCAGTTTGAGTCAGTTCATTTAGTATTGGATTATAAATAATAGTAATCATATGCAACTCAAAGTATTTATTGCTTGAAGAGAGTTCATTATTACTAATTCTACCCCTGTGATTCTTAGATAACACACCAAAACCAGACATCAGGAAAGATCAGTGGTTTGAGCCCTTCTACACTGGGGAGAAAATCCAGCTTGGTTGCAATATGCCTGGTGATGGTTGGAAGTATGACTGGTATAAAGCCTCAAAACCCTTGATCACAGATCCAACCTTCACTATCAACTCAGCATCTCCCTCTGACACTGGTGTCTATCACTGCAAAGCAAAGAGAGGAGACTTCTCAGTGGATAGTGAGACTCTACAAGTGCGAGTTGAAGGTGAGTCCATAATGTACCTCTTTATAGTCATTTCTATTGTGGAATATTCTTCCTATTGTTCATTCATTGAGTTTACAATGCCTCAGTAAAGTTCCCAGGAAATGTACGGACTGATTAAATGTAGACCCGCTTTGGAAGCGTCCGCCAAATGTGCAAATTTAAATGAAATTACATAGAGTCAAGAGAGTTAAATAGGTATTTTAGACTAATTGATTTCATAAAAAAGAAACTGTTAAGCTATACCAAAATTAACTTTGACGCGCTTTAGACTTGGTGCTAGCATTAAGCCCTGTATGAACACATTCAAGTTACAGTTTGGTTTGTTTTCGTCTCTCCCTTTAGTTCTGCCTGTAGCACAAGTCCAGTCAGACTGGACAGAAGCGTTTCCTGATGAAAAGGTGTCTTTGCAGTGTGTGATTCCTGGATCCGAAACCTGGATCTATATGTGGTTCAAGGACTCAAAAACAATAGTCTCCAGTGATGAAACAAGCATCAAAGACAACACTCTCACTCTCTCAGTGAAGTCCAGTCATGGAGGGGTGTATACGTGTCAAGCTGAGCTGAAGGACAGGACGGTGAAAACAGCAGAAAGCAAAGCACATTCGTTAACAGTTCATGGTAAGTTTTGTCACAGAAAAACCTGTCAGTTTAGCTAAAAGCAGAATGTTCTGACTAAATTATATTAAGTTATATTTATAATTATATTATTTTACTTAGTTAAATTGTAAAATACAGCCGTTTTTAAAATGTCTTATTTCAGAACACAGCTCTTTATTTTTGCATAATTCATAACCTCATGCTTATTTTATAATGTCAACATTGTATATCTTGTAAATAAAGGATAATTATAAAACATAATATACATTATATGTAAAAAAAACAATTACGGATTATTTTATAAAAAAAAATATTATTATTTTCTGAGTTACAGAAAAAGCATAATGCTTTTATACATCAAAGCATAATACAATGTCAAAAAAATAAATAAATAAAAGTCCAGGGTAGGGTTGCACCAGCCGTTCATAAGTTCTTTCTTAAATTGGAACGTAAAGTCCACACTAGAGGCTTAGTAACTACTAGCTAGTTTGTAACTAACTCTGAACTTTATTCCGTTGCACCATTTGTTCGTAAGGCAGAACGTAGCTAGTAGGTCGTAAGCTCTCCGTAAAGTAATGCGTAGTCGCATAATATGACGTTTAGCCTCGATGATCCAATAACAGCCTTCAAATACGTGAGCAGAAGTTGTGTTGAAATGCTGTGAATTTCAGTTTATCCTTCATTCTTTTGCCTCACGTTACTAACGGTAAAAATAAGTTTCCATTAAATAGATACTTGATCATGAATAGCAAGAAAGTGAAAATAGAAAGTGTTTTTATATGTAGGAATAACATTCAGAAACTGTATTTGAAATGAAATGAATAAGGATCAATAAATAAATATTGATACAAAAAACATAAGAAATTACGTTTATTGATTATGACTGATATTTGACATGCACATGGACCGATGCACACAGCGACGTGCTGTTTAGGATGGGTTCGTGTTAAAGATAGCCGCTAACAAAGTAATCTTTTCACATAATGTTCTCTCTCTTAAAATGTAAGCGAGTGTAAATGTCAGCATAATCATATATCTCTAAAGAATTGAAGTCTGTCAGGTAAAAGAAGAGCTTATTGATGCATTTCAGTCTGTCTGATATTTTATTCCATCTGTTACTCCTGATCGGAGGCTGCCGTAAATATTTAGTCTATACGTAGAGTTACGTTTCAACTAAGTTTAATGGTGCAATGCAAAAATATTTAGAAGTGCGTAAGTCATAACTTAGTGTCCATTTACGTCAAAACTAGGCTAAGTTATAACTTACACACAGCTGGTGCAACCGGCCCCAGTTCTCTTACATTATTGTGGTGTTTGTATTTGCATTTGCAGAGCTGCCTCAACCAAAACTGTCAATAGAGTCTGAATGGAAAACATTTTACCCAAATGAAAAAGTGACTCTGAAGTGTTCAATTGATGGAGATTCAAATGAATGGGGCTATGAATGGTTTAGAAACAGAGCTGAGCTTTCAGGTGATGAGGACATTTCCTTTTCTGGAAACACACTCTCAATCCGCTCAGCAAAAGCGAGTGACTCAGCACAGTATACCTGCAGAGGAAAACATCTGAAGAGAACGTTAGTCACTACAGGACAAACAGGAGCTTTGCAACTTGATATTCAAGGTAAACTACTTAAGATATTTTATGATTAATAGATATGAACTAAATTGACAGGCACCCAAAAGAGTTTAACGAAGAAGCTGTTTATATTTTATGCTGATTTTCATTTGCATTGGCTCATGTGTTCATGTCAGCATATGCAGTTCCCTGTCTACTCTTCTTGACAGTGGCCAGACACTATTAGCAGTTTGAGTCAGTTCATTTAGTATTGGATTATAAATAATAGTAATCATATGCAACTCAAAGTATTTATTGCTTGAAGAGAGTTCATTATTACTAATTCTACCCCTGTGATTCTTAGATAACACACCAAAACCAGACATAAGGAAAGATCAGTGGTTTGAGCCCTTCTACACTGGGGAGAAAATCCAGCTTGGTTGCAATATGCCTGGTGATGGTTGGAAGTATGACTGGTATAAAGCCTCAAAACGCTTGATCACAGATCCAACCTTCACTATCAACACAGCATCTCTCTCTGACACTGGTGTCTATCACTGCAAAGCAAAGAGAGGAGACTTCTCAGTGGATAGTGAGACTCTACAAGTGCGAGTTGAAGGTGAGTCCATAATGTACCTCTTTATAGTCATTTCTATTGTGGAATATTCTTCCCATTGTTCATTCATTGAGTTTACAATGCCTCAGTAAAGTTCCCAGGAAATGTACGGACTGATTAAATGTAGACCCGCTTTGGAAGCGTCCGCCAAATGTGTAAATTTAAATGAAATTACATAGAGTCAAGAGAGTTAAATAGGTATTTTAGACTAATTGATTTCATAAAAAAGAAACTGTTAAGCTATACCAAAATTAACTTTGATGCGCTTTAGACTTGGTGCTAGCATTAGGCTCTGTATGAACACATTCAAGTTACAGTTTGGTTTGTTTTCGTCTCTCCCTTTAGTTCTGCCTGTAGCACAAGTCCAGTCAGACTGGACAGAAGCGTTTCCTGATGAAAAGGTGTCTTTGCAGTGTGTGATTCCTGGATCCGAAACCTGGATCTATATGTGGTTCAAGGACTCAAAAACAATAGTCTCCAGTGATGAAACAAGCATCAAAGACAACACTCTCACTCTCTCAGTGAAGTCCAGTCATGGAGGGGTGTATACGTGTCAAGCTGAGCTGAAGGACAGGACGGTGAAAACAGCAGAAAGCAAAGCACATTCGTTAACAGTTCATGGTAAGTTTTGTCACAGAAAAACCTGTCAGTTGAGCTAAAAGCAGAATGTCCTGACTAAATTAATATCTGTTACATTGTGAAATACAGCCATTTTCATAATGTCTTATTTCAGAACACAGCTCTTTATTTTTGCATAATAATTTATATCCTCATGCTTTTTATATAATGTCAACATACTGTATATATCTTGCAATTATGCGAGTTTTGGTGCTGTTTATTGCCAGCCTCAATTTAGGAAAATTTCCAAGGGGCTTTAATTAAAATGATAATAAATGCATAAATATACATTTATGTTTTAGTCTTTAAAGTATTTTATAGTTATAAAGGATATAAAATATAATATACATTATATTCTATGCATTAAAACAATTATGTATTATTTTATAAATAAATAATTATTATCTTTTTCATAATTCTAAAGGATCAAAGCCAACAGTCGTTCTGAAGCAAGATCCATCATTCCCAGAGATCTACACTGGGGAACAAGTCAATCTCACTTGTAGCATAGAACAGAAGACATCAAACTGGGAATATAAGTGGCAAAAAGATTCAGTGCAAGTGAACAGTCACACTTACACTATCTCAAGTGCTACACTCGATCGAAACGGGGAATACACTTGTACCATATCAAGGAGAGAGATGAAATTAGCAAAATCCACAAAACTGAAAATAAGAGGTAAGATTAATCTGTTTTATACATCAAAGCATAATACAATATGTAAAAAAATAAAATAAAAAAAGTCCAGTTCTCTTACATTATTGTGGTGTTTGTATTTGCATTTGCAGAGCCGCCTCGACCAAAACTGTCAATAGAGTCTGAATGGAAAACATTTTACCCAAATGAAAAAGTGATTCTGAAGTGTTCAATTGATGGAGATTCAAATGAATGGGGCTATGAATGGTCTAAAGATGGAAATAAGCTTTCAGGTGATGGGGAAATTTCCTTTTCTGGAAACACACTCTCAATGCGCTCAGCAAAAGCGAGTCATTCAGGACAGTATACCTGCAGAGGAAAACATCTGAAGAGAAAGCCAGTGACTACAGGACAATCAGAAGCTCGGAAACTTGATATTCAAGGTAAAACTACTTAAGATTTTTTATGATTAATAGATATGAATGAAATCGACAGGCACCCAAAAGAGTTTAACGAAGAAGCTGTTTATATTTTAGGATGTTTTTGCATTGGCCTGTATCAGTATACAGTGGTTCATATTTGCTGTTTCCTGTCTACTCTAGACAACAGGTTTCAGAGGTCAGACACTATTAGCAGTTTCCAAATTTGTCAGTAGAATCTCAATGGAAATCATGGTTTTCAGGATCGTATACTTGAAGAGAAAAAAAACATAGAAATAAAAATGTAAAAGACATAAATTAACTAAATTCAGATAGTGACAGTCAGGTCCCTTAAAGAGGTCAATGAGGATTTTGTTCTGCTTTCTGTTCACTCAAACAATTATTTAGGTCTATGGATTACACAGTTTCAACACAAACTAACACACTTAATGTGATGCATATTTGTCAGTTATACATGAGTGAAACAAGAAATAATGAGATTTGTGCAATAGTTCTAATCAACCAAATGTTTAAAATACATAACCAGGTTTATATATTTATCAGTGATTCTTGCTTGTTCCAAATCCATATTCGAACCCTGTTTATACTCATGACATTTATTTTTATACGATTTATACATTTAACAGATTTAGGTTGATTATAAAGAATTTTAATTAAAGGGATAGTTCACCCAAACATGAAAATTCTGTCATTAATTACTCACCCTCATGTCGTTCCAAACCCGTAGTTCATTTCGTCAAGTTAGTAAAGACATCATTAAAATAATCCATGTGACTCCAGTGGTTCCAGTGACTCAATGCGAGTGTTTTGTTTGCAAAAAAAAAAAAAAAAAACATAATTTACCATTTTATTTACAAAATATTAATCCCCAGCATGTGTTCACACTAGAGCCTGCTCTTGTCAACATAAGCATTTGTCGTAGTGAACGCTTGCACCGCTTCATAAAATTGAGGTTAAATTGAGTAATATTGATTACTTTAATGATGTGTTCACTAACTTTCTGGACCTTGAATGTGGTAGTTGCATAGCTGTCAATGGAGGGACAAAAATATAAAATCAAAATATATCTTAATTTGTGTTCTGAAGATGAATGAAAGTCTTACGGGTTTGGAACAACATGAGGGTGAGTAAATGATGACAGAATTTAATTTTTTGTATGAACTATCCCTTTATTACATGTATTTTAAACAAATAAACTTCTTTACTGTTGCGCCTTTGTATTTTAGAGGGGAAAGTGAATTTCAGTTGGAAATTGAAATTGGAAATTGAGTTCATATTCTCAGATCACCTAGAATAACAAACATATGGTACTCAAGGCAGTTATTATTTGAAGGTGGTCTATTATTTATTTTTTATTTAACCTCTGTTGTTCCTAGATAACACACCAAATCCACACATCAGGAAAGATCAGTGGTTTGATTTCTTCTACACTGGGGAGAAAATCCAGCTTGGTTGTAATATGACTGGTGATGGATGGAAGTATGACTGGTATAAAGACTTAAAACCCTTGATCACACATCCAAATCACACCATCAACACAGCATCTCTCTCTGACACTGGTGTCTATCACTGCAAAGCAAAGAGAGGAGACTTCTCAGTGGATAGTGAGACTCTACAATTGCGAGTTGAAGGTGAGTTAGTCTCTTGTGCCCATATAAACTGCCTCTTGTGGCCATTTATTTTATAGAATATAACCATGGCAAAGCACTCAATGAAATGAAAATATGAAGTTAGTGACAGTTCAACCCAAAATGTGAAAATTCTATCAGCATTTACTCACCCTCATGTTGTTCCTCTATGACTTTATTTCTTTTGTGGAACAAAGAAGATATTTTGAAGAATGTACTTATTTTTGTCCATACTATGAAAGTCAATGCGGTCTAATGTTGTTTTGGACCCCACTGACTTTCAAAATATCTTATTTTATGTTCCACAGAAGAAAGAAAGGTTTGGATGGTGAGTTAATGAGGACATAATCTTCATTTATGGGTGAACTATCTCTTTAAGTGTAGTTTACTGCATGATGTGCTTTGAACATATATGATATGAATTAAGTATTGATTTCACAAGTAAGTGCATTTTAGATAAAGTAATTACTAAAACTAATATCACTGCTGTTTACGTCCATCCTCGAGCTCATGTTAAGCTATAGCCATGGCAAAGCTACATGATGCCATCTGTAAGAAAAACACCCAGAGAGCATTTTTATTAAGCCTCTCATCGGCAGAACAAAACCACGGATCAAGAGGTTTCTCACACACATCTTCAACCTGTTGTTACAGCAAGCCACTGTTCCCACCTGTCTAAAAACTGCAATTGCTCTCATACCCTGTGATTATGAAATGCTTTGAGAGACTGTTTTTGTCCCACATTAAAGCATATATCCCTCCTGACCTCTACAAACACCAGTTCGCATATAGGTTTAAAAGATCCACAGACGACGCTATTTTAATTCCACTGCTCGCAGCTCTTACACACTTGGAAAACCCCAACAATTACATCAGGATGGTGTTTTTGGATTACAGTTCTGCTTTTAAAACCACCAATCCAATAAAACTGGTCAATAAACTGCAAACACCGGGTCTGGGAGCCCTTCTCTGCCACTGGATTAAAAACTTTCTCACTAATAGACTCCAGCACGTCAGGTTTGGCCACCAGTGCTCTTCCACCATCACTCTCAGCACCGGGGTCCCCCAAGGCTGTGTTCTCACTCCACCACTCTACTCTCGGTTCACACACGACTACACCTCCTCCCACTATTCCAATACCCTCGTTAAATTTGCAGACAAAACAACCGTAGTGGGACTCATAACCTGCAATAATGAAACTGCCTTCAGAGAGGAGTTCCAGACATTACCTACAAGGACAATGACCTCATCCTAAACACACACACACACACACACACACACACACACAAAAAAATCATAATAGACTTCAGGAGAAGCAAAAAACATCCCACAATGGTCTGTGTATCAATGGAAAGGATGTGGAGAGAGTCTCAAGTTTCGGGGAGTGTACATTACTGAGGAAGCCACCTGCATCATTAAGAAAGCCCAGCAGAGACTGTTCGTCCTGAGGACTCTGAGATGCATCAGGCTTCCCAAGAGACTGCTGATCAGCTTTGACCACTGCACAATAGAAAGTATTCTAACATATTGCTGTACTGTGTGGTATTCCAGCTGCACTGCTGCGGACAAAAAAAGACCTGTGGCGGGTTGTGAAGACAACTGAAAGGACTGTCAGTTCCCCCCTCCCAATCCTGTGTGACATCCATTAAAACAATCTCCTCACACGGGCCACAAACATCCAGCAGGACCCCTCACACCCCGGAACCCCTTTTTTTTTTACCAATCTTCCCTCATGCAGACTGAGAACTGCTTTTTTCCCAGAGCTGTTACCACATCAATACCACCAACACCCAGCCCCCTATACACATGCACACAACAAACACACAACACACATTTACGCAGATAAAGCTGTAACTATAGGGCTCAATACAAAAACAGTCTTAATGTGGCTTCATGTAAAAATGGACCAATGACCTCTGTGCAATAGCTTTTGCGTTTCATTTCCCCCCTATATTTTTATATTTCAATATTTTTTAGAGTTTTTTTTATTTATAATATGACATATATTTTATAACAAAGTATTTATAAATTAATATTTTGTTTTGTTCTAAGCTCGTCCACCTGCAGTTCTGAGTCTGGAGACTGAATTGAGCGACATCATGTCTGGGAATATCCTGACCCTCAGATGTAACGTCTCAGACGGCAAACAGTGGAGCTACGCCTGGTTCGAGAACGGACAGAGGCTCAATGGGTCGTCAGATATGTTCAAAGTGACAGCAACTGAAGAAACTATTAAAAGTGAATTCAAGTGCAAGGGAATAAGGACAGAGAGACCACTGTACTCTGCTCTGAGTGAGGGCTTCACAGCCAATAATATTAGTGAGTAATGTGAATATTTATTTTTAAACTTCTTTCATACAATGTATAGATGTGAATGATTCGTGGATTGGAACAATGTTAAGATATCATCAAGATTTTCAAGATCATACATTTAGATTCAAAATGAGATTAATTTTCAAAATTGATTAATTTTTCATTTTCCTCCTTTTTATAGTATTAAAAAGAAAGATTCTGCTGGCCATCTCAGGATGTCTTGTCTGCTGTATTGTAATCCTGATCATTGGATGCCTCGTTCTAAAATTCACCCGTAAACCAGGTACAACATTACATGGTTGAGTATATAGTGCTCATAGTACATAGTGTATAATATAGAGTTTCCTTTGTGTCTTTTTAAGGAAACTCCATAGTATAAGTGTGTAGTGTATAGGGCATCATTTAGAATGAAATTTGCTTTTATTTGATCAGCAAAACAGTAAAAACTGTAACATCTAGCTTCTCTGTTTTTAATTATATTAGTAACATTTTGCATCTAATAACTTCTGACAAAACTTTTGTTTCTTATCATTATCTTTAGAGAAAAAAGAAACAGTACAAGAGGACTTGTTTTTCTCAATGGCAGGCTCCAAGAACCGTAAGTTATGGGTACCAAATGGCCCCACAACTATATTAATACCATTAATTTTTGGTCCCTAAATCATTGTGTCTATGGACAGTCACCATAAAACATGAAAACATAATGGGTAATTTAACATAATTTTCTGTGATGGGTAGGTTTATTGGTAGAGTTAGTGTAAATTAATATAATATACAGTTTGTTCAGTATAAAAACCAAAATGTCTATGGAAAGTCCCCATAAAACATCTCGGGTTAAAACTGTAACCCTTGTTCCCTGAGAAGGGAACACGACTCGGTGTGCAAGCATCTAAAGCACATGTGAAACTAGTCATTGGTGCTGCGTCATGACGTAACGTGACGTAGCATGCACCTGCTGAATGTTATAAAAGTATGCCGGCACACAATAAAGTTAGCTTCTGATAGGTGGAAGTAAGTTGCTCTCAGGCATACGGAGGTGTGACAAGGACACGCAGCATCTCGTTCCCTTCTCAGGAAACAAAGGTTACAGTCGTAACCCGAGACGTTCCCTTTTGAGGGAACTCGGACTGCGTCATGTGGCAACACTTTGGGGAATGAAATACCTATTAGGCCACACCGACTAATGCCTGTCCTAGTGTGAAACTGTCTAGGCTCTGTGCCCGGTATAGAAGGAAGGCACAGACTGGAAAATCTCAAAAGTATGCAGGGTAGCCCAGCCCGCAGCATCACATATTCCTTGCAGGGAAACCCCCGAGAGAAGGGCCTTAGAAGATGCCATGCTTCCAGTAGAATGAGTCCTTATGGCCAGAGGTGAAGGCATACCACGCACCCGGTAGGCCAAGGAAATTGCCTGAAAAATCCAGTTACTGGTTGTTGTTTTTTTGCACTATGCACTAACAATTGGCCTGACTTCCTCCATCGAGAAGACCTCTGAACATAAACCTCTAAAGCTCGCACAGCGCTGAGGAAATGAAGTCTTTCTTGTTCCGCCGACACATGCGGTGGAAGGCCTGCAAGAATGCACACTCCTTTTGAGCTGCTTATCACTCGCCATTTTCACTTCTTATTTTTCACTTTTATATATATACTCCTGACTGTTGGATGCACAACTCCAAATAGACAGACAGTTTCAACATAGAGCACTTGCTGAAGAACAGAAGCTAACTCTGTTGTGTGCCGGTGACTTTTATAACTTCCGCATTGTGATGTACCGTCTTGAAGAGGCACCAATCAAGCTTGGATTAGTTTCACAATTGCTTCAGACACTTGCACACCGAGGGCGTTCCCCAAAGTGTCCTCATTCAATGCAACGCGAGTTCCCTCAAAAGGTGTGTGTGTGCGTGTGTGAAATGTATCCACATTTACATTTTTATGGGTCTTTAATTACTCTGCAGAAACGGCTTCACCCTTGGAGGAGTACATGGACAACAGTCCCACAGAGATGGAAGGTATGTGCCTTTAACTGTGTTTGGCTGACATTACAATCAAAAACAGTCATGTACTCAGTCACTTTAACAAATGGTACTATTTCATGTCCCAACCCTTTGTGATAATATTATATGAAAAACTATTAGTGACTCAACAAGTAAAGTTTTCTGCCATTTTGCATGAGTTTGCTTGTATTGCCAGAATTATGATTTTGGATTTTTAAACTAAATAACCACACTCTCTCCAATATCATTCAGAATGTGAGGAAAAAGAAGAACTGATCACTGATCGTGTTTCAGAAGATAATGTGGATGCTGTGATCAAAGGTAAGACATATCAACTAATGTCTATCATATAATAACATAATATAACATAAATCAATCATTTCAATTTTAGTACACTATAAATAATTTAGGTGACCTTAAAAGTGAAAAAAAAAATTATTGTTTAAGTTAAACATTTTAAGTTCTGTTGGCATAGTAATGTTGATCATTACATTAACTTAATATTGTGTGTAATTTAAACTTTTCAATCAAATTGTCCATAACTCAAAAATATTGATGCAAACTTCTGCATTAATGTGTTGTTGTTGAGCCAACACATTATTTTTAGAGTGTCCATTACACTCTTAAAGTGCCCCTATTATGCTATTTTAAAGTTTCCTAATATTAATTTGGAGTCTCCTACAACAGGTTAACATTCATCAAAGGTAAAAAAAAAAAGATTAATTTCCTCATAATATACATTTGCACATCACCGCATTTTTCAATGATTCTCAAACGACTCGTCAGGTGAATCAATCTCTCTAAATCCCGCCTTTCCGCAAACTACTCTGCTCTGATTGGCCAGACAGCTCAGTCTGTTGTGATTGGTTTACCGCGTATAGCGCGCACATTGAAAACAAAAACGCCCATTGCCATAACAACGTCAGCTCTGCTTGTCCTGAGGCTTCCTACACCGTAAACTAAAGACAGTAACGAACAATGACGTCGATTTTACCATATCAATGCGAGCGCGAGTCCGATGATGAAACACTGGAAGAACTAGTTATATGAACCCGAACCTCCATCGCAAGGACGACTCGAGCAGGACTCAGTGTTTCTCAGTGATACACTACTCAGTCTGAGGTACATTATGAGATGTTGCAACTGTAATTCCTCACCATCAGCATTAACAAGTGCATGTCCATCAACAAACTGATTATTTTACTTGTACTAATTTATTTACTGAGTATTTTTGTAATATATTGTGGTGAACACGTGGAAACTGTATCAATAACAGTGCATGTATGCAATGTACACATTAGCCGAGCTCTAGCGTGAATGACTAATGTGAATGACTGATGTAACATAAGCGTTGGTAAAACAACCTGGTGAAACAACCTCTAATACAATCATAGAGCAAATCTTGCTCCATGATTAATCTTTCCTCAAAGTAGTGAGAACGACAGACAATCTGCATTAATAGACACAGTTATAGGTAATAGTGGGCCACAAACTGATTAGCAGAAGTATTTAAGACAGTGATAACGTGAGTTAGCCAGTTAGCAGGAGACCTACACAATATAAAACTCAAAACTATGTATTGAACACCATCTTTCAAGAGCAAGCGGTTTGCGAATCCTGCATTGAACTCCGAGATTTGAGAAGCAGTCGTCAGTGAAATAAAGGGAACACAGCAAAAGTTTAGGATTACAGTATACTGCTGTGATATCGAGGTAAAGATGAATTTTAACCACTGATTCTTCACATGCTCGTCCTTGGGCAGTGAAAAAAATCTGGCTTTACCTTCACATTGTAGAGCACACCGTCTTCTCAACATGATGCTGTCAAGTATCCACAGGAATCAGCTGCCGGTTTGAGGTTCAAGTTTTCCCTGGTGTCTGCTCGCGCGATAAGTGGGCGGGCAATATGCTAATGTATCGTCTTGACATCACAACGAAACGGCTTATGACTCATTTGAAAAACAATTAATTTCATTGACTCAGAGTCGACTCTTACTTTTGAAAGACAATAACTTTATATGTGACCCTGGATCACAAAACCAGTCACATGTCGCACGGGTATATTTGTGGCAATAGCCAACAATACATTGTACGGGTCAAAATTATCGATTTTTCTTTTATGCCAAAGATCATTAGGCTTTTAAGTAAAGATCATGTTCCATGAAGATATTTTGTAAATTTCCTACCTTAAATATATAAAACATTTATTTTTGTGAGAGAATGCAGCAGAATCGCGAACATAAATGGACAGGCGATTTTCTCAATGTTTCGATTTTTTGGGACCCTCAAATTCCAGATATTCAAATAGTTGTATCTCGGCCAAATATTTTCCTATCCTAACAAACCATACATAAATGGAAAGCTTATTTATTCAGCTTCCGGGTGATGTATGAATAAAAATATAAATTTACCCATGTGACTGGTTTTGTGGTTCAGGGTCACATATACGGTGCACTTTCAGATTTAAAACTTTGCCGGATGTTTTCATTCACTTAGAGCTATATGTTACACACTACATGAAAGGTCATTTTCAAAAATCCATAATAGGGGCAAATAAATAAATATTCACAGAGACAAAGAATTACTAGTGATTACATCTTAAAAGAGCTTGCACTATAAAGAACCTTCAGTGCAGTGAAAAGGTTCCACTGATGTTTAAAAGTTCTTCATGGAACCATCAATGTCAATAAAGAACCCTTATTTTTAAGAGTGTATACAAAATACAGGAGTATAATAATGTTTCTGAGGAATAATTGCACAATCTCAGAAATCAGTTCTCACAAATGACTCTCACATTATTGTTCTCTTGAAGATGAAGACTCTCCAGTGGCAGAAGCTAATGGCCTGACATCATTTAAAGGTAGAGTTAAATTACACTATTTCAAAGCCTTTTTGTGCTTTTTTTTAACTGGGTCAAAAGTCATAGATGAACAATTTCAGACACTAGATAAACAAATTCAAGTATGATAAACCCATAAAAACCTGATTCTGAACTTATTGTCATGTTTCTGCCTCTCCAGGACTTTGAACCATTATGTCAGCAATCAACATGACAATGGAGTTTCTATATTTGCACTGAGGCAGCTAAATGACATATGCTTGTATTAAAAAGATTGCATTAGCACAGCACTTTGTCTAGTAGCAGCTGCACTTTTGTATACTTTTAAAGGCTGAAAACCAGCTTGTGTACAGCTTGAGAAAATGTAGAATTGAACTGCAGTGTTGTGGAGACCGCATACTTCCTTAAATGAAGACAGTGATTGTAGGGGGAGACGAATAACGGACAGAAATGACAATTATTAAGAAATCAAAGTTATATCTGTACCTAGTTTGATTTATTTGTTACTTGTGAATACAAATATTACAACACGACACAAATTGATTGTAATACATCTAATGGATTATTTTGTTGAAGTGTATTTTTTGTATTTTCATACTGAATATAACAAAATATTTTTTCTACTGTATGAGTGTTATCTGCTTAAAAATATGTAGTTTATGCACATTTCATTTGAGATTGTTTTTGTGTGTGCGTGTGTTTTGTGTTTTTAGTGTGTTGGTTCTGAATTTTTACATTAAAATAAACATGTAAGACTAACACAAAGTTAGACTTTCATTTGATCATCCAACTGGTTTTCAAAAGCCAAATACACTCATTTTCTGCGTACTAAACTATGCGAATTGTATATAATAATACTACCCAAACGCATTCACAATCTAATTACAACATCGTGCAGTTACAGAAATAATAATAAAATTCAAAAATCCTTTGAATTATTGCGAGGAAATGTTTTTCTGTTAAAAAAACTAAATTGAAATAATGAGTCAATACATCATCAATCGTTTTGTCTTATCCTGATTCATTATGGTATGCCATTATGGTAAGTGTTTATATTTTAAACATGATGTGATGATTTTCGTTGGAAAGTGCGTACATACGACATTCGCCCGTGCATGTATCCTTATCTATAAATAGATCAAAGTTGCTCCAGTGTTCTGTAATATTCAGTTCTTGTGGAAACTGTAGTGGGTGGAGTAAACATGAATATTCATGAATTGTCCCCTATTGTGGGCGTGTCCTTTAGACAACGCGCCAACAAGTGGAACGGAAAATATTAGTGCAAGCAAGCTGTGGATTATTTCAAAAAGGTAATGAAGTTTCAATGTTAATCATTAACTGCAACAGTTCACATTTTCCAAACAATGCATAATTTGTGTAGTAAGATAAATCTTCAGAGCTGTTTGCATGATTGACAGACATTCAACATAGATGCTCTAGTCTAGGCTAATGCAGTTGTTTTGTCTTTGATGTGATGTATTTGACTTACTTTTCATTTGTGAGGCTTTACATTTTATTTGAATAGTTATACCTGAAATAAACCTCTGCAAATGTATCTTTTCCCTGATAAAATGTATATAAGCTAACCTGGTGTGAATATACTGTCAATCTTAATTTGTTTATTCTGTATGCGAGAGAGAGAGAGAGAGAGAGAGAGAGCGAGATTAACCGAATGATAACTATAGGCTACTAATCAAACTATTTAAATAAAATGTAAAGCAAACGCAACAGAACAAGAATCTGATTTGCTTAGCTTTTCGAAGATGTGAGAACTAAGGGATTTGAAATGTTGTGGAATTTGAAGTTGGTGTAAATGGTGTTTTATTACGCAGTAAGGAATTTTATTTAACAGATAAAACGCCATATGTACCTATCATGTAGACTGAAGACTGTTGCAAAAATAAATAGATTTATTAAACAGAAATTTTACAACAAACATGAACACGAACAACTGAGAGTGAACAGGGAGGTACCAAACTGAATGACAAGCAGCAGTGAGAATAGTGTCCATAGAAACAAATGAGTGGTGGAAACAAAGACAAAGAAACACATAGTGAAAACAAAATTAAGTCCATTAAAATGAAACTATCCGAACAGAACCATGACATTATGCCCCATCCTGGAAGGCGCGACCTTGCTCCGTAACTGAAGGGTAGATGGTGGGGGCTTTGGATGCGGATGAGGAGATGGTGCAGGGCTGGAAAAACAGGTAAACAGACTGGGAGATGACGATGACCAGGGAGGAGCAGATGGGATGAATGGCCTGATGGATGAGACCCACAGCTCTGATGGGATGACACCCCAAGGTGGAGTCGACAGTGGGAGGAGCCATGGTGTAAAGGTGACCGCCGACATCCGGAGTTATCTAATTGTGAAGGGTCATTTCATTATAATGGAATTTATTTTCAAGGAAATATTGTGTCTATTAAGGAGTAAAGACACAGTAACGTCTTCATCTATTCAGCTTGAGATCATTTCCATCTAAACTGGTTATATCTCTTAAGCCTAGTAGTGAACAGTGTTGCCAATGTCTCCTGCAACATCTCCTGGCTTGGGACAAAGTCCATTAAAAAAAAAACCCTAACCCTAACCCTTCTTAGGCCGTGGCAAAAGCAAAATATGCTACTGAGATTCTTCTAGCACATTCTGTTCTGCAGTTTAGATTTTACATTGTTCATTTGTAAAAAAAATAAATAAACTTTCAACGTCGACATTGCTCAGAGGCAGTGCAAGAAGGGACAGAGCAAACAGGGCCAGATCTTTAAACACTGCTTCCCACTGCTGCCCTGCTGTAGATTGCCTGATATTAGCTGGAAGCCTATTCTGCACCTGCTTCTCTGCTTCCAGAAGACAGTCCCGGCATCTGTTCTTCATATTTGTTTCGACAGTCCTGTCAAGCTTAGCTTGTCCAAGAGCAATAGTAAACTGCACAGTCAAATTAACCACACACATGGGCAGATGATTGGATGTTTTGTTCAAATTGACAAAGGAGTTTGGAATCGGATGTGTCACAAACTGCTCCGAGACACAAAGGTTGAGGATCCAAGTTGAACAGGGTAATCCAAAAACGTAATCCAAAGAGGGTCAAACACAGGCAGGCAGTCCGTCCATACAAACAAACAAACACAACAAGGCAGGGAACACAGGCAAAAGAGTAATCCACAGAACAGGCAAGAAATCCAAAACCAAAAAAAAAAAAAAAAAAAAAGTAAAAACAGGGAGAATGCTCAGAATTGCACTATAACACTAAACAAGACTTCACAGATTTTAATTAATGAGAAAACCAGGCTTATATGGGGTGAGCTAAACATAATGAGACACAGGTGGATGTGATAATTGGATGAAGAGTCCGGGCAGTGAGTTATGGGAAATGTAGTTTGTGATGGAATGACAATAGTCTGATGTGGAGTGCCCTCTGGTGGCTCTCAAGGGCACTCCAGCTGGTGACCGTTACAGGATGGAGGAATGGCGCTGAGTGTGATTACTCTTGAAATACTGTATGGAAAAATTTCTTGTAGGCAGTCCAGATTTTTGAACGCATTCCCATTTTCGAGTTGGAACAATTTGTTGACTCTTGAAAACTCTTGTAAGATGGGCATGAGAAACTCCAGGTAGAGTTTGTTCAAGGGATCACAGTACATTTGGTAGAGTACTTTTGCAGCATAGCATCGTTTTGGATCTTTGCACAGCTGGAAATGTAACTTCACCTCTTCCCATTGCTCTAGTCTAGCACACAAACACAGCAGTCCTGGAGAGCCATCTAGTGCCTGAAACCTGCACTAGCATCAGTATAGCAGAGTTTTTCCTTCCAACCATGACACTACAGCCATCGATTCTGATGCCTATTCACTTCTTGAAGTCAAGTCTGATGCTGCCAAGAAATTGAGTGTTGTTGTAGATGCTTCTGCCATCTCTCCTTGTATACCCAAGTGTTTGAACATGCAATAGGCTATGAAATTGCTGATAAGTGCTGTACATTTTGTACGATTTACCCAAATGATCAATTGAACTACCATAGTTAATATAAGACTGTTTTTTCCCCCTTGGAAATACATCTGAAAAAATTGGGTTGTCTTATATTCAGGGTCTAGACTTTCACACGTCTATAATACACCTGCAACAATAGGGAGCGCCAAATACGTGTAAAACAAGTGTGCAGTGCACCCCAGGATGCTTGCCATCCGACTTCAGGGAGAAACTGCTGTCATTTCAGCGCTATGCGATTTTAAGGTATGCAAAGTATTTATTTTTGTGATTGTTGGTACGGTTTACCAATATTAAATTTTCAAATAAAATATTGTTATAAAAGTCAAGATTTGGTCCTAAAAAGCCCTTTTCCAAAAGGTACATCTAGAAAAGGTGGTGGGGGTCATATTTTCCTGGCACCCAAACATATTTAAAAAAAAAAAAAAAAAACACATGCAATCCGCAACCTGTGATTTCTTTTTAATGTGACTTAACAAAAATAATGAGAAAATAACCACTGCTGATTTATATTTACTTTACATTTTAATAGTCATACAGGCTAAAAAAAATGTCAAAAAGGAATATTGTTCACATATGCTACATGTATAGCTGTAGAGATACAGTATTATGCTAGTAGCATTGCAAGAGCTCACACACTAGAAGCTAAGAAAACTGCAATGTCTTACATACTGTATATGTCATATAAAATAGTATAATATATAATAAAATTTAATTAAAAACAGTACTTGGATTCAATACTACTAATAATATAATAATAGTAGTAATAATAATAATAATAAAAATTATCTTTCATTTCACATCGACCAGCCCAGGAATTAACACTGTCCTCTTTCTCATTTGAGCAACCTTATTCATTCCCACAGCAACAAAAGATTAAACATCGCCATCTAGAGGTGAAATATAGTAGCTTAGTTTCTGTCCCTTTATGTATTTCAAAGTTAAAGGAGAACTTGGTAGCTTTTTTAACTTAATAAAACTGTCTAGAAATCATTTGGATGGTTAAACAACCTGTTCTGGTGATATTGGTGACTTTCCCCGCTCCCCCCAGCGTTCCCAGGCGGAAAACCAACCTTGCAACTTGTTCACTACCGTCCCGGCAAGATAGAAATTGGAAGTCTCGTGAGAAGCGAAAGCGAGAACGAGAACGAGCGCGAAACACAAATTGCTTTACGGCAATTCGACATAAACACACACGCATTTATGATGTATTACCAGATTACCCACCTCAGTAGACATAGCTCCACGCGATACAGTTGGCTTGCTCCGATCAAAACAAACGCACATGAGCAGCGGTAGAGAGGGGGAGGAGGCTGCCGCAAGTGAGTTTTTTACGACTGTGTTGTGAAATATACGCCCCACCACAGCTGTAGGGGGAGCTCGTGGGGAAAACATGCGACAACAAAAGGGAAAATCAGCGAAGAAGTGACTAGAGTTCGCTAGAGTTGCCGAGTTCTCCTTTAACACAGGCTAGTGATAAAATTGGTAGAAAACATTTGACAGAAATCAACTGGGTGTTTAGGCTGATGACACACAAACTGATGTCACACAGGTAACAACATAATGAGAGAGTCTAAAACTCATCTAACAAAAATGAAAGTGAAATCATTTTATCAATTTATCATTTTGCAAAAACATAAGTAAATAAATGATGTTCGCCTGGTAAATGTTCAAATGCTCAAAACCTTTTCTGAGTGGTAAACTTGTAAAATTACATTCCTCCCTTTAAAGTGAGAAACACGGGTCGTATTCACCTTATTTTTAAAGGTGCTCTCTAAGCGATGTTGGGTGACGTCACTTCTTGTTGACGTTCGAAGTATTGTCAAACAAAATGGAGGCTGCTCGATCTAGGCTCGTCTAGGACATCTGTCCTCTAGCTAACTTCCCTCTTCATGCTTCTCTCTCCTCCACACACACCCCTTCATGTGCACGCGCACTAACCCCCCCAACCCCCACCCCCCAAATCATTCTTGTCGGTTATTGGCTGGAACACTGTTTGTTATGTTTCGTGGTCCAGGCTGGGCCAGTTTGTTTCTGTTGCCGTTTTTTGGAGCCTGGGCTGTCTACAGAGACCATGTTTTTTTGACAGTGTGTTCAGGGGACAGGCAGCTAGCGGATAGTGAGGAGATGTTTGCTGGATATGACAAAAAAATGTTTTGGCCTAAAAAACGCGTGACATCGCTTAGAGCACCTTTAAGGTAAAAGCGTAACCTGAATGTGTAGAGGCTTCTGGTCTCATCTACTTCCATTAATTTTAACTGGTTAACTGTAAATATATCAATTATGCTGCTTAATATTGCAAACTGTTATTTGTTATCATATCATTTTAATTTATTATTGTAATCATAAATACACTGGTTATTCGCGCAAATTATTTTACCATTTACTGCAAGAACACATACACTTATCATAGCAAGTATCTCCTATCGTTTGTCCTATAATGACCCTTTGAATCTCTTTTATGAACATTTAAATAATCCATAATGGTACATAAAGACTCATATTAACACACACACACACACACACACACACACACCCACACACACACACACACACACACACACACACACAGTCACACTTCTGCTTACTCTCAAAATGAATTATTGTGGAACTGCTAATAGTATTGGTTCCTTGTGCTTTTCCTCATTTGTATGTTGCTCTCGATGAAAGCTATGTTATAGTAAACGTTAACTGTTTGTTCTCTCTTCTGTCTTCATCTACATTTTTAATAATAATATTAATATTTTTTAAATCTACATTTCATTCATCCCCTGATATTGCACAGCCCATCTATCATCTCTCTCTCTCTCTCTCTCTCTCTCTCTCTCTCTCTCTCTCTCTCTCTCTCTCTCTCTCTCTGTGTGTGTGTGTGTGTGTGTGTGTGTGTGTGTGTGTGTGTGTGTGTGTGTGTGTGAGAGAGAGAGAGAGAGAGAGAGAGAGAGAGAGAGAGAGAGAGAGAGAGAGAGAGAGAGAGAGAGAGAGAGAGAGAGAGAGAGAGAGAGAGAGAGAGAGAGCACAAACTAGAGTGAACAGGAATAAGGCTGGACGGGCCTCATAAATTGTCTCCATCCAATTAAAGGCAAGAGCATACATTACTGTGCAGCAGCTCAGCCAATCAGGAGACACTGCTGGTAAGTACAGCAGTAAAATATTGAAGGGCTGAGTGAGCAGAGGAAATATCCTGCATGTATGTTCTCTCCTACTGCATCAACTGATCTTCAACTCTGAGTCAGTATAGTGTGAATAACGCCGGACGTCTGAAGCCACTGTATATTCTTTAAAGGCACCTCAAGAGGAGATTTCAGACAATATAGTGCTTTTCTGAGGCGTTTGGCTTGACGTCCCATTAAGTTTCTCTTTGGGACACATCTGCACGTATGGTAAGTAGCCATTTTAAAATATGATGTCTGCATTAAAATCCAGTTATTTACTTTGCCATTGTGCAAAATACTCAAAAATCATTTCATTTTAAGGCATGTTACCAAATCTGCATGGGTTTTTGGGACAGTGCAGTTTGGACTATTGTGTAACCTCAAAATCCAGCGTTAGAACATATACCCAGTGGCGCAACTTTGTTTTAAAAAGTGGGTGGGATGGGGGGGCGTTGCTGACACAATGCTAAATCATAAATCAGATGTATATAATAACATTACGATGTCCAGCAATCGATTTAAATAGTACATTGGGTTTAATTTGTCGTTTAATGTGGTCTAATGTTGTTAATGGCGAGAATGTTCACGTGAATAAATACCCGACTATTTTAAATGTGTATTTAAATGGTCCAGTGGCAGAACTTTTGCCAAGCGTGTCAGAGGTTCTGGGTCCTAATTCACACTTTTATAGTTTTTTTTTTTTTTTTTTTTTTTTTTTTTTTTCATAAAAAACAATTTAGGCTATGTTTATCAGTGGTTGTATATGAATTGAAGCGCGCGTCCGAGTGAAGACTGTGCGCGAGCCACAAGAGAAGTATCCGCGCCACTGATTGCAGCGGCAACGCGCACTTTAATCACTTGATTTCAAAAACAACACATTTCAGCGCTAGATCGCCTCTTATTTAACAAATGTACGAAATGAATGCTCTGCTAGTTAACTGGAGAAGGTTTTTTTTTTGGTAGCCTATTCGTGCCGCGAGATGTTTCAAAAGTAGTGGGGACAATATCGACCCTAGCAAAAAGTGGTGGGGACATGTCCCACCCAAACAACGATTTTGTGATTCATTTGATGGATAACGACTGTAGCCTATTTCTAATTTACTGGCAGTAGTGTTTAAAGATCTAGGTAATATATAGCCTAGGCTACTTCTATTTTATGTTAGGGTTCTTTTTTACCAATATGTAATATTCAATTACAAAATAGCTTTTATTATTAAAATAATGAGAAATAAAAAAGTAAAAAAGTTAAGATATCACCATCAACACATCAACAGCAAAGTTATCAAATGTTAATAGATTCTTTGGTCCTTCATATTAAGTGTCTTTAACTTGTATACTAACATTTGATACAATGCACTTATTATGTACATACATGTTTTTACATTGTTCTTATATTATTATAATTACCTGCATGTAATTACATCTGTCATTTTTTCCTTCAGTAATTACATCTATATTTATACGGTTAACCCTTCCCTTGCACCTTAACCCACCCATAAACCTTAAATGCCTTTTTATCAACTTATATGCTTTCCGGCCAGTAGAGGGCGCCATGACTTACTATAAAACAGGACTCCCGGAGGACCACTGTCCTGCAGAGTTCAGCGCCAACCCGAATTAAACACACCTGAAGCTGCAAATCAAGGTCTTCAGGATTGCTAGAAACTTCCAGGCAGGTGTTTTGGAGCTAAACACTGCAGGATAGTGGCCCTCCAGGTTTTTAGTTTTGTGGCTTATATTCCATGTGTATTAGGTTTCTAGGTAATCTATATGCAGCAGTCTCGATAGAAAAATCTGACTCTATTTACACTTTTGTAAACCCCGAAAAAGTACACATACAATTCAGTTATCAGATGAAGTTAATATGACACCAACAACTTTCATTCCTTTTCACACAATTATGATTACAGGAGCAGATTATTGATTAATAAATATTTATTTTTGTGCGGTTCCTTGCACAATACTATGCTATGATCTCAAAACACACTGCATGATTTGTACATTAATACATTTTGACGTTTGCATCACATGTTCAGTTCTATATTTACTTTTTTTTTTCAGATGTAGTAAACTTGCTCACCTGATACAGCATTGACATTGCGATGTGGACCGCGAAGAAGCGAGCTAAAATGGCATGGTTGCTTCAGAAAATGTGTTTTCATCTCACATTTGCTTTTACTAACACTATCAGTTATAGTTTAGGTATTAGTGTAGGACAGGTGGTACGTTATTTCATAAGGCCACATTATTTGTAACTTTTTAGCGCCTCTCGCGCGGACATTTAATTTCTGAACTGTTGTGATACATGCAGCAAACAACATGCACATGCAAGTATTTTGTAATTCTGACTAGCAAATAGCAAGCAGGAAATCATGGCAAATAAAATGATCCTGTCTGAAGAATAGCATGAGAACTGTATGATGTCTGTTTCATCTAATTGAGCTTGTATGAGGGTTTAAGTATGCGCTGTAAGGTGAATTTAGCATTTTTTTGAGAAACATTTGGAAAATGCTAGTGTGAACGAAGAGCCTTTTAAAACGAAAACGCCGTTTTCAAATGTATCCGGTTTAATGTAGACGTAGCCTAAAAGACTATAGGCATGTCCTGCCCTAACTTCCTGTTCCAACAGGAAACATTACCACTGCAAATAAAACTGCTTAAATACGATACTTTAAATAATACTAATGATGTAATGGAAGTCCACAAGGCAAGAAGTTGGGTCTCATTACAGATTTTGATTACAACATTGAGGTAAATTTGCCCCAACTAATCCCTGTACAATGGGCAATCGATTCATTCGAACAAGTACTGGTCTTCCTGCTGGGCTTGTTGACAAGCTGATTAATATTGGTACAGCAAAGCTTGACTGTGCGTGTTCCTACATTAGGGGAAGTGTGTGTGTGTGTGTATTATGTGTTCAAAGTGTGTGCATATGAGGACGGGAGAGTGGTGTTGTGTAAGCAGTGTAAAGGAGAGGAAAGAGTCTATGTAGGGCAGGAGAAAGAGGGAGGAGCATGTGTTGGAGAAAGAGAGAATGGTACAGGAACATAAAAGACAGAGGGGCACTGTGGGTGAGTTTGAGCGAGAGAGGAGATGATGGAGTGGGTGTGCTGAAAGCTTCAAGCACTGCGGTATGTTGCAGCGCCCAGCCCCCATTGAAAGTGCAGCATACACACTCCAAACATTACTCTTATTCTAATGTGGATCATACTCGTGTTTTCTATGTGGTATTCATAAAGCGTTTGACCACACCCACGCGGTGCATCCAAAATACTATTCCTGTCCTCCGAGCGCATCACTCAATCTGATGCGGTGTCACAGCGAGGTCCGGGCGCACAAGGTGACGTCCCCCTGTCAAAATGTTCTGTGTCTCTAAATGACCGTCAAATGCTTTCACATTCTTTTGTGTTGAAGAGCTTTTAAGTCATTCATGTTTGACAGCATGGCACTAAGTAATGCCAAGGTCATGGGTTTCGAATCCCAGGGAAAACAAAAACCGATCCTGAATACACTATTAACCCTTTCATGCATGATTTATCACAGCCTCAGGGTTTTATTTTTTTTTCTGTATTCTATCTCTATTCTTAGGTTGGTTTTACTATTCTATATTTGAGTCTGATACTGCTTTGCAACTTCTGTTTTACTATATATTTGAGTCTGATACTGTTTTGCTACTCCGGTTTTAAGGTTGCTCTTAGCTTTGCTGCTTTTATTTGTGTTTTGTGTGTTGTTATGCATGTATTATTTTCCTATTATTTATCTGGTTGTTCTGTAAAGCACTTTGGTCAGCCTAGTGGGTGTTGTGCTATATAAATAAAGTGAACTTGAACTTTAAAGGTCGTATTGTGAGCAATAACTTGGTATTGCTCTTAAGGCGTGAAAAAAAAAAAAGATTTTAACTTTTTTTTTTTTTCTCACATTTTTCAAAGAGATTTGTCCACTTGAGTGGACAGTGCGCATTTTTGGTTTTGGCAAGTTAAAATTTCAATATTTTTTACTTAGTATTCTGTCCAGTCATCCTACTCAGCGAGTAAAGGTAAAAGCAGTGCATTGCTTCTGTACAAACTCATTTAAATATGCTTTCAAAGGGCTATAAATGGAAAAGCAACCTTTAGTATACAATATAATGTCAATATAGCTCTATTACATTAGATTATCCGACACATTAATGCATCACTTCGGATTTGAAAGATCAACAGATTCTAAACAAGTACGGGTAGCATTTGAGAAGCAATATGTTTTAGTTTTTTGATCTCCCCAACTTTGTAAAATACTACCTGAATGTATGTTGTATCAACACCAGCTGTTTTTTTTTTTGTTTTTCTACTGGTGCTGAAAGTTTAAATTTAGGCGATTTGTTAATTAGAATATTTAATGAATTAGGAAAAGGAGTATTGTTGAAAGCTTGATATATCACCAAAATGTATACAAAAATATTGATCCATGAGGCCTGTCAGCACAGAAACAGTTAAAGGAACACTCCGAATTTTTGGGACTTTAGCTTATTCACAGTATCCCCCAGAGTTAGATAAGTCCATACATACCTTTTTCATTTCTGTGCGTTCTGTAAGTGTTATTTGACGCACCCACCGCTAGCCTAGCTTATCACAAAGACTGGATGTAAATGGATAACCGTAAACAAGGCTATATGAGACAGAGACCATTTTTAATCGTATAAATACTGGGAACTATATTCTCACTAGGTGTAGGAGCACAGCTACTTGGGCGGAGTGATTAGCGCAGCACACGAGACGCCCTGACTGTTGATGGTTCCGTAAACAAAGTAGCCACTCCGCCCAAGTAGCTGTGCTCCTACGCCTAGTGAGAATATAGTTCCCAGTATTTATACGATTAAAAATGGTCTCTGTCTCATATAGCCTTGTTATTTGTACACGCTGTGACTATACAGATCACAACATGTAAATAGGAAAATGTTTGCATTATTTTGTCACTTATTGGGATTAGTATGCTACCTTATCCATTTACATCCAGTCTTTGTGCTAAGCTAGGCTAGCGGTGGGTGCGTCAAATAACACTTACAGAACGCACAGAAATGAAAAAGGTATGTATAGACTTATCTAACTCTGGGGGATACTGTGAATAAGCTAAAGTCCCAAAAAGTCGGAGTGTTCCTCTAAAGTCACAGTTAAAAATAGTATTATATCAATTTGAGAACTCCAATAAACACTTGCAGAACTGCCAAGCCATGTTTCTCAAGGTCTGTGAAACTGTGAAAGGCAGCAACGTGTACAGTCGACATATTTTCCTTTTGAACTCTGTTCAAATTTATTTGTATTAAGATGAAACAGTCTGGCTCAGACTGCCTTGTCACAACTGCGTGTTCTGACCAGATGTAACGGCACTTCGACTGTCAGGTCTGCCGCGGAGAGCGATCATCAAAAGTGCGCACTGAGAATGCATATCGACTGCAAAGTGGGGGGGGGCGGGCGCTCGTGAGCACCCATCTGAAACCAAAAATGACACATGGGACACCCTATGGTCTCGTGGACTTCACGATCACATGCACACTGTGGCAATTGTACGTCCAAAAGACCGTAAGTCCATGTGAAGTGTGCTATTTGGGACAGTGCCTGAGTAGAAGCACTATCAGTCTTTAAAGTGCCCCCATTTTATGCTATTTTAAAGATTCCTAGTTTTGTTTTGAAGGTCTACAACAATAGGTTTACATGCATTACATGCATCCAAGGTCAAAAACAATTATATTTTCTCAAAATATACATAACAGCATCATCTCTTGGTATCATTCTCATGATGTCTCAAAAGGTTTGAATTTTTAAGTCTCTCTAAACCCCTCATTTCCCCAGTAGGTGTTCAGCGAAAAATCGGCAGCTGGCAGCAGGAAGTAGCTGCCACTGGCAGCTGACGTCAGCTGCCGCTAATAACCGGAAGTCGGAGGTGGATGCCGCTTTTAGCAAGGCAAATAAATTATTATATCAATGTATAGATATAATTTTAGTACTTATTTAAATAAATTACTTAAATTCGTAATTATTTTGTAATTGGTTTAAAAAGGTTTATCAAATATAAATTAAGTAAAGAAGATCATAGACATAGTACAAAAAAACAAACATTAAGCTACACTTGAAATTATGAATTTGTACGTGTATAAATATAATTTGTGTACATGTTTGTCAAATAATTAAATATATACATAAATGAATGCCTATATAATAATATTGTATATTTATTAAACGTACATAAATATTCATTAAACAAATAATGAAAGTCATGTCTAAAAGAAGAAAAAAAAAAACATTTTCTCAATGACCTTTATTTAAAAATCATATTTTGCTATCATTTAAGTTCAGTTTTACATTTGTAGTATTTCAGTACATTCTTGTCTTTGTTTTATAAAACAGCTGTAACTTTGAAACAGGCTTGATATTTGTTGCTCTGAAATCGGAATGAACAACAATTCTGAACTAGATGTTAAAGTTCATAAAAAACTAAGTTGGCTTGAAAAAGAAAGTTTGAAAACGTTTTACAATGTTCTAGCATGGTTTAACATGATTTACAATGTTTCTAGAGTTAGGGAATAACAGCTTAAAGACCCAGGACCAGATATGATGAAAGAAGACCAGGAGTCGTGAGGTTCAATCAAATAAGTAAAAATTTACTGAGAATAGTTTCATCGGTAGAGCCAGGCGTCAAAGTCTCACGGGGTCGCAGGCCAGAGACTCTACTGTACACAAAATCTCACACCAGTTATACCATTTCCAAGGGCATGATTGACATCAGTAAATACAGGTTGGCTACTTCTCATTGGCAAAAGAACAAAGTTAAAACAATTCTACACTTATGGATAGATAGGAGGGTAAGTCGACATTGTCATCCGAGTCCAAGATGGTCCGGTGATGACCTCGGAGGTCGTAGAAAGGCGTCTTGGGGTCAGCTGCTGCATATCACAAGACCTGCACAGAGCATTCAACACACACACACAAAAACACAATGGAATCGCAGTTCCTCCAAAAGTAGTACAGATAATGTTCACTTTAAAGAAATACACATAAAAGTACAATTCTGTGAATCAGATTACGTTTAACCCCTGTAACCTTAAGATTAGTAAGAAAGACAGATGTTAGAAAAAGATAGATAAGTTAGAAATAAATAAAAGAAAAAAGAAATACAGACAGACGTTAGAAAAAGAAAGAAAGAAAATAAAGAAAGACAGATCAGATGTTAGAAAAAGAAAGAAAGAAAGAAACTTAAGAGTAATGTTGCTGTCAGAGCATAAACAATATCTGCAATATGAATAAGTTACGACGATAAAAGTTCAAAGCAAAGGGAGACTTCTTTTTTTTTATTACAAAAATCACTTTAAGGACTACAACAAACAACTGGTGGGGACTACAGAAGCTTCCTCCTGGGCTAGTGACATCACCAACCTTAACACACACACAACTGAAAATTATTCGAAAAATAATTATATATATATATATATATATATATATATATATATATATATATATATATATATTTTATATATCTATTCAAAATATACTGGAACTGTTCACTTTTTCCATATAACTTTCACCCCCAGTTTCACAGACAAGGCTCAAACTATGAGACCAGAATATATATATATATATATATATATATATATATATTCTGGTCTCATCTGGTGATTGGGTCCCATCCAAAACATGATCAAACTAAGAAAATAAACAGACACTGAAATGTCAAATTTTCAATACAATCTAGAATTTGTATTTAAAAAAAAAGATAAAAAACAGAATGCCTTTTGCCTGCTTTGATCAAGACAGGATATAATACATTTGAACATTATGTTCATTATGTGAAAACATACCAGTGAGTTTGGTTGGTTTTGCAACTGGAAATATCCGGTTTCCTTCCTGGCACATATGTTTGTCCATCCCCAGCAATCTGTGACAGGCTGTGGTGAACTTGGTGAAACTACAAAAAAACAAAAACAGAAGTTTAGAATATGGTGAAGTAATGTTGATTAAAATGGTGTTTTGTATTAAAACATAAGTTAGATCATTTGGGATATGTTTTGTTAGCATTGCACGTGTATCATCAAGGCTGAGCTTGTCAATTCCAATAAATCAGCATGAGCTTTATTCTAATCAATAGATTAAGTTAACATGTTAACAAACGCTAATATTTAATGATAATGGTAACGTAAGTTAGTATTTGAAGTTAATGATGGCCCCTCACAAACCAGGAGCACACGGTGCACAAGCTTCGTTTCTACAAATGATTAAATTAACCAATTCAACTTAAGTAGTCACAGATACACTGTCTCTAACATAAAGTTAAACTCCAACGTACAGAGCAACAATTATTTATTAATCTGATAATATACGAACTTACCGAGCCAAATACCGCCGCCATTACTGAAGATTCGCCGGCGCCACCATTGGCTGCTGCCGCTTGACTTCCAGGTAAATGTGATTGGTTGCTACTACGTTGGACGATACTGATTGGCTGCCACGAAATGGCAGGTCGCTCCTAATATGGCAGGGCTTCCGGCTGTCAACGGCAGCAACTTCCTGCTGCCAGTGGCAGCTACTTCCTGCTGCCAGCTGCCGATTTTTCGCTGAACCCCCTCTCCATTTCCCTGAGCCTACTCTGCTCGTTCCTTCTCTGATGATGTAGGTTTGACGGCTTGGGTTGGGAAACGCCTAACGACTCCCCTCAAACCGTTAGTCTGCTATGAGCAGAGATGGAGAGGAGGAGCACTAAAGTTAAACCCTGCCCTCTGTTCAATATTCCGTTTCACTGAAAAATACGTCACAACACTGAAGAAAAGTCGTTTGCAACTTCCGGTTCACGAGGACTTTAAAGGTAATATCTGATAAAAAGCAAAATAGAGTACATTTAAAGTTGACATATAATGCCCCTTTTCACAAGATGTGATATAAATCTATGGTGTCCCCAGAATGTATCTGTGAAATTTCAGCTCAAAATACCCCCCAGATAATTTATTATAGCTTGTCAAATTTGCCTCTTTTTGGGTGTGAGCAAAAACATGCCGTTTTTGTGTGTGTGTGTCCCTTTAAATGCAAATGAGCTCCCCGCCCCCGTTCAGAAGATGTCTGATCATTTACACAAGCTTCGGATGCTCCGGCAATAACAAAACACGCAAATCTCATTCATCCACAATCTCAGAAATAACCAGTAGTGGAGTGCAGCCTTATGGAGTGTCACATTCACCTTAGCATGACTCGTTATGTTTTGTATCCACCTGCCTTCTCACTCATCTGTTGTCATGGACACTAATTACATTCAGCTGTGCAATCATCAGTCAGTGGAGGATAATTCCACCGGGACGGGGCCCGTCCACCCTCAAAGAATGGTAAAGAAAAGTATACCCACCAGTCGTGAATCCTGTAGTTCCTAAAACATAGAGAGTTTTTTTAATTTTTAATTTTTTATTATTTTTTTATTATAAGACCACAATCAGACATTTTTTCTTACTTGCAAGACCACACCGGCCATCTTTTCTTTTTCTTTTTTACTGGGCCACCGGCCATCTTTTCTTTCAAACTGGGCCACCGGCCATCTTTTCTTTTTCTTTTATACTGGGCCACTGGCCATCCTTTCTTTCATACTGGGCCACCGGCCATCTTTTCTTTTTCTTTCATACAGGTCCACCGGCCATCTTTTCTTTTTCTTTCATACAGGTCCACCGGCCATCTTTTCTTTTTCTTTCATACTGGGCCACCGGCCATCTTTTCTTTTTCTTTCATACAGGGCCACCGGTTGTCTTTTATTTTATTTTCTCATACAGGGCCAACGGTTATCTTTTCTTTTGCTTTTATACTAGGCCACCGGCCATCTTTTCTTTCATACTGGGCCACCGGCCATCTTTTCTTTCATACTGGGCCACCGGCCATCTTTTCTTTCATACTGGGCCACTGGCCATCTTTTCTTTCATACTGGGCCACCGGCTATCTTTTCTTTCATACTGGGCCACCGGCCATCTTTTGTTTTTCTTTCATACTGGGCCACCGGGCATCTTTTCTTTCATACTGGGCCACCGGCCATCTTTTGTTTTTCTTTCATACTGGGCCACCGGCCATCTTTTGTTTTTCTTTCATACTGGGCCACTGGCCATCTTTTCTTTCATACTGGGCCACCGGCCATCTTTTCTTTCATACTGGGCCACCGGCCATCTTTTGTTTTTCTTTCATACTGGGCCACTGGCCATCTTTTCTTTCATACTGGGCCACCGGCCATCTTTTGTTTTTCTTTCATACTGGGTCACCGGCCATCTTTTCTTTCATACTGGGCCACCGGCCATCTTTTGTTTTTCTTTCATACTGGGCCACCGGCCATCTTTTGTTTTTCTTTCATACTGGGCCACCGGCCATCTTTTCTTTCATACTGGGCCACCGGCCATCTTTTGTTTTTCTTTCATACTGGGCCACCGGCCATCTTTTGTTTTTCTTTCATACTGGGCCACTGGCCATCTTTTCTTTTTCTTTCATACAGGGCCACCGGCCATCTTTTGTTTTTCTTTTATACTGGGCCACCGGCCATGTTTTCTTTTTCTTTCATACAGGGCCACCGGACATCCTTTCTTTCATACTGGGCCACCGGCCATCTTTTGTTTTTCTTTCATACTGGGCCACCGGCCATCTTTTCTTTCATACTGGGCCACCGGCCATCTTTTGTTTTTCTTTCATACTGGGCCACCGGCCATCTTTTGTTTTTCTTTCATACTGGGCCACCGGCCATCTTTTCTTTCATACTGGGCCACCGGCCATCTTTTGTTTTTCTTTCATACTGGGCCACCGGCCATCTTTTGTTTTTCTTTCATACTGGGCCACTGGCCATCTTTTCTTTTTCTTTCATACAGGGCCACCGGCCATCTTTTGTTTTTCTTTTATACTGGGCCACCGGCCATGTTTTCTTTTTCTTTCATACAGGGCCACCGGACATCCTTTCTTTCATACTGGGCCACCGGCCATCTTTTCTTTTTCTTTCATACTGGGCCACCGGCCATCTTTTCTTTTTCTTTTATACTGGGCCACCGGCCATGTTTTCTTTTTCTTTCATACTGGGCCACCGGCCATCTTTTCTTTCATACTGGGCCACCGGCCATCTTTTCTTTCATACTGGGCCACCGGCCATCTTTTCTTTCATACTGGGCCACCGGCTATCTTTTCTTTCATACTGGGCCACCGGCCATCTTTTGTTTTTCTTTCATACTGGGCCACTGGCCATCTTTTCTTTCATACTGGGCCACCGGCCATCTTTTGTTTTTCTTTCATACTGGGCCACCGGCCATCTTTTCTTTCATACTGGGCCACCGGCCATCTTTTGTTTTTCTTTCATACTGGGCCACCGGCCATCTTTTGTTTTTCTTTCATACTGGGCCACTGGCCATCTTTTCTTTTTCTTTCATACAGGGCCACCGGCCATCTTTTGTTTTTCTTTTATACTGGGCCACCGGCCATGTTTTCTTTTTCTTTCATACAGGGCCACCGGACATCCTTTCTTTCATACTGGGCCACCGGCCATCTTTTCTTTTTCTTTCATACTGGGCCACCGGCCATCTTTTCTTTTTCTTTTATACTGGGCCACCGGCCATGTTTTCTTTTTCTTTCATACTGGGCCACCGGCCATCTTTTCTTTCATACTGGGCCACCGGCCATCTTTTCTTTCATACTGGGCCACCGGCCATCTTTTCTTTCATACTGGGCCACCGGCTATCTTTTCTTTCATACTGGGCCACCGGCCATCTTTTGTTTTTCTTTCATACTGGGCCACTGGCCATCTTTTCTTTCATACTGGGCCACCGGCCATCTTTTGTTTTTCTTTCATACTGGGCCACCGGCCATCTTTTGTTTTTCTTTCATACTGGGCTGCTGGCCATCTTTTGTTTTTCTTTTATACAGGGCCACCTGCCATCTATTCTTTTTCTTTCATACAGGGCCACCTGCCATCTATTCTTTTTCTTTCATACAGGGCCACCGGACATCCTTTCTTTTCTTTCATTCAGGGACACCGGACATCCTTTCTTTTCTTTCATACAGGGCCACCGGACATCCTTTCTTTTTTTTCATACATGGCCACCGGCCATCTTTTCTTTTTCTTTTATATTGGGCCACCGGCCATCTTTTCTTTCATACTGGGCCACCGGCCATCTTTTCTTTTTCTTTCATACAGGGCCACCGGTTATCTTTTCTTTTTGTTTTATACTGGGCCACTGGCCATCTTTACTTTTTTTTTCATACAGGTCCACCGTCCATCTTTTCTTTTTCTTTCATACAGGTCCACCGGCCACCTTTTCTTTTTCTTTCATACCAGGTCACCGGCCATCTTTTCTTTCATACTGGGCCACCAGCCATCTTTTCTTTTTCTTTCATATACAGGGCCACCTCGGCCATTTTTTTTTTTTTTTTTTTTTGGACACCACCACCAGTAGTTGCATAGGGATTTACCTGAATCGTTACTGAAGAGCTTGTTGACGACCCTCTGTTCGGGTCTTATATAAGATTCAACAGCAGAGGAAGACCATATGCCCAGGATCTTGATAGCTGAAGTAGAACACCACGTTCAGCCGTAGTGGCTGCCCCGATCATGAAGGAGTGACCAGTATACTGGGAGGGAGAAAGACTGCAGCTTTAGAGGACAGTAGATGAGTCCTGAACCATGCTTTAGAGAGAGGCGCTCCGTTAGGTAGAATAAATAGGAAGATGATTAGTCTTTGCAGTAAGACAAAGTAAAAGGCAACTGTTTATCTGGGGAATTGCTAGAATATTAGCTATGCCTTTGAGTAGTAAGCAAGCAGAAGTAGCAGTTTTCATACAGGGCCATCGGCCATCTATTCGATAAATTGGCATAGATTTAAAAGCATGTGTTATGTCGGCTTTAGCTAACCAAGCGCCTTAACCATCTAACTTAATTAACTGAATAGTATTAATTAACTGAGTTAACGTAATAACTGAATTGCCGGAATATTTCAGAGTTGCCACGCCTATAGAATTTATGCGAAATGGAGAAAAGGGGGAAGAAGCGAAAGGGCCAATGACGTATCCTTTTGTCATGATTCTGCCCCTCACGTCCTTGATTTTCTTTAGTCTTGAGGCAGGATCATGACAGACCCGTGTTTTGTGTGCAAGCACATGGCCTTGTGTTTGGGCCATGTGCTTGTGTTGTCTCGTTCCCTTGCCCCGCCCCCTTGTTATCCTCGTTTTGTCATTATTGCTTTACCTGTGTCACCTGTTATGTTATCATTAGTCTCCCTATTTAATCCCCTTGTGTTTGCTGTCCTGTGCTGGTTCATTATCGTACCTTGTAAAACCTAGTGAGTATCCTGTCAAGTGTATTGTCTAGAGAAAATTCTGATTCTGTATTTGCTGTTGGTTTATTGTCTTATCTGTCAAGTCTTAAGGCCCGTTCACACCAAAGACGATAACTATAAAGATAACGATAATGATAACTATATATGCGTCCACACCAGCGACCGATAACGGTCTTTTTATTCTAAGCACGCGCGCGCCCGGATGATCCAGATCCATTTTAAATGCGCGAGACCTTTAAATTAGAATGGATTCTGATTGGCTGTCAGTGTTTTATCGTTCGACAGCTGTAAAAAAAATCGTTCTGAAAGTGATCCTTTATATCTTTATCGTTATAGTTGTGGTGTGAACTCTGTTATTCTTTAATATGGAGAACGATTTTTAGAATTATATCTTTATCGTTATCTTTATAGTTATCGTCCTTGGTGTGAACGGGCCTTTAGTCTAGTTTAGTCACTCCTTGTCAACCCGCTGATTAAATAGACAACAATGATGGATCAGGGTGAAATGAATAGGAGTAATTGGTTGACTGTTCAATTGGTTGTGACTGTTTTTCCAAATTGGGACTCTCCCGCGGGTTGCAGGTTTGTACCGGCGTGGACAAACTGATTTCGGATGCGGATCCTTGCAAACACTACAGATGGGAGCAAATTTACAAATAGGATGCGAACAACCAGACTCATTAAAGGAAAAACATAGAGGAGCACCGTTGTATTCTGCAACAGGGCGACCTCTGCTGTTTGGGGAGATTCTTACATTTTCAGCACCAGGGACAGCGGGCGGATCATGGCTAGCAAATGCTTTAGGGCAAAATGAAGCCATGTGACCATGAGCACTACAAATAGCACAAGCCAAAGTTATTGGCCACCGAAATGACGGACATATACAAAATCACTGTTAAGTAAAAAAAAAATAATAATTTAACAATATAATAATTTAAGGCAGAAACAATGAGCTCATTGAAGTAATGAATACTTGTTTTTTTAACAAATGATAATGATATTTAGAAAAATGTAGCATCGGTGCGTGTGTAACTTTTACACAAGTTGACACAGTTCCCTGAGGTCTTTATAAGACAGCTGTTCGTCTCTGCAGCCAACGACAGAACAGTTTGCATGCTTTGCTCGAACCTTTGCCATTGCATTAGAACTGGTTACACTGTTGTCGCTTGTGAAAACCAAATGGCAGTGCCATGGGTGGAAACGTGCACATAAGGGACAGTAATATTATAATAAGATCCTCTTCCTATGTCAGAAGGGGAGCGAAATCTGATCAGCTTATTTTTTTACTTGCTTGCAGAGAAAGGCTTACCGAAATAAAGTTACTGGGCTGTCACTTTTCACATTTTCTGGGTTGGTAGATGCACCGGGGACCCGATTATATCACTTAAACACGGAAAAAGTCTGATTTTCATGATATGTCCCCTTTAAGTCCTCCAGCATCTTCTCTAATATGCAAATTTGTATGCCCATCTTATAGACTATCTTATATTATTTGTGGCATTCCAGTCGTATAAAGATAACCTTTATAACCTTGTATAATCAAACCTAACAGGGACAACAATTTGGAATAACTGCATTATTCATAGCCAGGTTTATTGATGAACAGCTGCTGAGAATTGCTGAAATAAGACAGTGCAGTTACAGTCTGAGCCCACAAGGGTTAAATGCTCTTGTCCAGGCATTAGCCGGAGAGAATGCAGTAGTTTCCCTTCATGATGCTTCCTGCATGTCAGTGCTTGAAGCTTTATCTGTGTGTGTGTTTTCAGACGAGCTTGAATTGCACCCTTATTTCTTGTCATGGTGCTGTAAGAAGAGCGGAGAATTAAGGGAGGGAGTGAGAGAGAGGGGGGAAGAATTTAATCAAATTTAGACCTCCAAGAATAGAGGCGGTAAGAATAGAGAAGAGAAAGAGGGAAAGAGGAGGAGGAAGAGAGAGAGGAACATGGAGTTGTTGCAGGACAAACTGCAGGCACCACTGAAAATGCTGCAGTGAGCTGCATAATTAATCCAAAGGGAAGGCAGAGAGGAGGAGTCAGGGGCGGAGCTTAGAGCAAGCATGATTGAGCGTTACCGTGCCCCTCTCGTGCTTCGCTATTACTGTATTCCCTTTGTACTTTAGGCTTATCACGTTTTGTTCCTCTGTGATATGGGGGGATGTTACAGACAGAGGAGGGCATCGCAGCTTATCTGCCATCAATTCATATTTAAGCGATGACAGTATTCTCAAAGAGTACACACTGTCCTCTGCGTGTCTGTGGCGATGCATCATGTTGTGCATCCCAAATAATTCAGATTCTGCCAATCCGGCTGAATGGATGTGTTCATTTAGCCATAAATAAAATGGCTGTTTACTGTAAAGGAGTGCACAGTGAGTGAACACAGCAGTGCCTAGAGAGAATCTTAAAAGCAGTCCTCCTTTGCTGTGAAAGAAAGAAAGGAACTAACTAAAGATTGTTGAAAGGGCTAACAAGCTTTTCAAGGTCAGGGCTATCTCATATGTGCTGAATTTTTTTTTCCTTCTTATAATTCCTGCTTTAAATTCTCACATGAACCTGCAGTGGAACACATTAATAGGACTCTGGCATTTGCACATCCTTAAAGTCATGCAGAGGGAAGTGACTGAATTATTATGGTTTTTAAGAGAAATAAATGTTAAAATGTGGTGTATTAATACACGTAGAAAGGGGTTGTTCCAATCCAAATAGTGCTAGCAAAAGCAAAAAGGAAACCTTTTACCTTGTAGTATAAATTAAACAATAATTCATAAGACAATTTGGTAACATTTTATTTTACAGTGTCTTTGCTACACGTTACATATACTTACTATAGTAATAACAGTAAATTATGCATAATTACTTGCAACTAACCTTAAACCAAACCCTATTACTAACTGTTATTCTGTACCACAGGACTGTTGGACTTCATTTCTTTAGCCGATTAGATGACAAAACAACTTCTTATTTTAAAATAAATGATATATATACTGTATATACTGCATATGAATTCAGTAGTTCTTTAGCTAGAGTTGGCATCAATGTTCTTGGTGTACCTTAAAAGCAGGGTAGGCGATTTGTTCCAGAATTTATTTATTTTTGCTATGCTGGTTAAAAGTCTCTTCACATTCTGATAGCAATCACAAAGTTAGGTCCAATCATTTAATTCGGTCCGAATGCAATGATACGATACCCTACCTGCCTGTCAGCGTATGCATTTCTATAAACACTTGCTCGAGCAGACATCACACGTCATCAGCGTGTTTCATGCTCTGCTAGGGCTGCACGATAATGGCTAAAATGATAATCACGATTATTTTGCTCAAAATTATAATCGCGATAATTAATCACGATTATTCTCATTTGAGAAACTACAGAGACAGAAGAGACCGTTAACGGTTTTGCACGAGTATTTGCGCAAAATCCGAGCAGATTTGGTTTACACGAATTTCCCCAGCAAAGTGAGTAAACATAATAACATGTAAAATTGGCCAGTGATTTGACAGCAATAAAGTTCATTTTTAGCCGCTTTTGGCGGTTGGCGGGTGTTAATTTCAAACCATCAGACTTCATTTAACCAACTACAACTTCCTCAGACAGCAAGTCAATACAAATAGCATGATTTAACGTTAGATGAGCGCTTTGTGATGTGTCTTCACATTAGATCTTCTAAGCGACACATTTCGGTTGAAAATGAGACAAAGTACAGATCCAGATTGCTCAGCAAATTCGTACTGCAAAGAAAAATAGTCTAACTTACTTGTTGATACACACTGAAAATGGGCAGTGGCTGTCGTGTTTTCAACTGATTCACGACACATCATGAAAACAGTTTTTCTTTTTAAAACAGTGAAACTCATTTAGAAACAGATTTAGTCACACAAACAGCACAAGTGGCTTGTGAAGAAACAGACTGGCTATATAACAATTTCATGTAAACAGAATATCGCTGTGGACAAGGCCGGATTACCCAATGGGCATTATGGGCACGTGCCCAGGGGCCCATGCGCACTTGGGGCCCAAGAAAAGAAAAAGAAAAAAAAAATTCTAAAGAAAATATATTTTTTTCTTTTTACGGAGTTGCGCAACTTGCGCTAAGTGTCTGTCTTTCTAGCAAAAAGACTCATGTTAATGCATTGTTTCTAGAGTCAGTGGCGTAGACTGTCGGGCGTTGGTATTTGAGATTTTTGACGCGTTGGACCCGGGTTCGAATCTGCCTTTGGCCGAACTTGATCTTCTTCTTTCTCACTTTTGATATGATATGGTTATTATTTATATGCAGCACACAACTATGCAGTTTTTTCAACCTCATAATGTTTATTTTAGGTTTCAGACATTTCAATACATATAAGCAAGCACCGAGTAAAACAATACATTTGGATTAAGCGTGAAAGGTTTAATATAGGCATGGCCGTAGCCAGCTATGACGTCACCGAGGTCCGGACCTCGGTCATTTTTTTATATTCAAAAATAAAATTTCAAGCTCTCAGAATGATTAATTAGCCGTTTAAACCGCGTCATATGTGTGTTTGCAATTCATGTCGCTGAGAGAAGGAACAGTGAACGGGGCTTGAGAGCGCGTTGTGAGTAAGCGCGCGGGTGCAGCCTCCGTGTTGCCAGATTCACCTATTATACGTCTTTTTGGACTCGTTTTTCCCATTTATTGTGACACTTTAATTAGGACGTTAATAAAGTGGGAAGTTGAATGTTAGGGCTAGTGATATATTAATTTTATTTTCCAAAACACAAGCTTTGAACTTATTTCTCATTATTATTTTTTTTGTTTTGTTTTTTTAAATGTTTTTCGTGGCATTAATAAAAAAGAAGAAGCTTAGACAAACTGTAATTGCTGACAGGAAGATACCAATTTCGGTAAGACAAACGCAGTGATCATGATTATCTGTAAGAAATGTACAACACTATCAAAAACAATAGCATAATACAGATCTGTATCATTATTCTAACGTTATTTGTAACTTGTTACGAAATAAAAAGTCTCTCACCTAAAAAAAAACGTACTTTCCTGTCCCGTCAGTCTCGTTGCGCGTCCTCTTAAATTACACGCGCAGCGCGGCAGAGCGCTTTATGTCACTTTATTATAAATAAAGCGCAAAAGAAACTACAAGCATGATACAACAACATCGTAGTTGATGTCAATTTGTAAGTCATGAAATTACCAAAAAGTGGCAATACATTCCGCAACTTACTTCATGTTTGTAATTATTTACATGCTGGTTTATGTTCATTCAATTTTCATTCTATTCATCAGGATCAGTGGTCATGTTCATTAACAGCTCATGTTAGTATTGTGTATTTACCATGGTTACTGTTGTTTCCTTAACCCAAAAATGCCACTTTATTTTCACTGTGTTTTTGCACTATATTTCTAAATGACTGTGGTCTACTCTAACTTATTTGTATTTACAAAAACTATTTTGGAACCGCTATTTAATAGCCTTATACTTTATTCATCTTCATTATGCCTATGTGTCATATTCTTATACAGTATATATATATATATATATATATATATATATATATATATATATATATATCACTAATTGTGTGGCATACTAAAACACCAGTGATAATGTAATGTAGACTGAAACTCTATATCATAACTAAAAAATAAGTTTGAGCCCCCTTTAATGCCCAGGTACAAGTCAATGTTTTTTCTTTTTGCACAGTTCATGGGTTGAAGCCCATTGAAGCTCTTAATTTTGAGCTCTCAAAGTGCACCAGATTGATGCATTTAACCTTAAAATGTACAAAATTTTCTTATGGGGGAGCATGCCCCCGAACCCCCCTAGAGGGACAGAGGTCCACCCATCATAGTTTTACAAAATCCTATGGGAAAGAACGATCATTTATGAACTTTACTCCAGCATAGTACAACAAAGTTCCTTTTAAGTCAGTAAACTAAAACTGTTAATGCAAAATTTAAATATCCTTGGACAAACTATACATTTGGCCTGCCTAAGGGGGGGCCTACAAGACATTGTGCCCGGGGGCCTCTGAATTCTTAATCCGGCCCTGGCTGTGGAGATCAGTGCTTTTTCCGCAGTGTAGAGCGGAAGGGTTGCCAGATTGCACCGACTAAGTAAAACACGGGGCATAAAATGTAAGAGAAAAGCTCTGTTTGGGTAATTTGGGAGATTTAAGCTATTCAGATCTGGCAACCACAAACATCAGTGCTAGTGGGGACCTGTGTACAATGCAAGATAATGCAAATGTCTAATAAAAAAGCGTTTTCAGGATTAAAAACGAGCGGGCAAATATCGCGACGATTTTTAAAAATTAACCGAGAGAGGCAGATATCGTTATCGCGATTAAAATACGATTAATCGTGCAGCCCTATGCTCTGCAGAGTTAGACAGACATCAGTCACTGAGCGCCGCAACCGAAACAGCAGCCGCCTTTTACAGTTCCTCCTGAACCAAAACAGCGAGCTTATGCTGTTTTTACACTATAACTACCATAATTTGAAAGATATGGAAACCCGTGACGTTAAACTTGGAGCGGTTCGTGACACAAATTTAGGAGTTTCACTGGTAAGACTATCAATGCCGAAATACATCTGCAGCAGTCAGGTGGTAGTTTAACGGCCTCTCTCGTGACATTTTTGTTTGCTCCCTGCTGTACGCCTTCATGTGTTTTGGTAGCCTAGAAATCTAGACGCACCCTAGCGGCAGCAAAATGTATTTCGCAGCCAGGTGGGTCTAGCAACTCTCAATAAACCTTCTCGCTGCAAAAACCCAGATTGGGTCAGGCCAATCACGTTGTGTATAGAGTAGGCGGGGGCGGGCTTAACATACACGACAGAGTTGCGACGGTTACCTGGCTGCTGCTACTTGAAAACAAAGAATGGCGGCTGTTGATGGAGAACAACGGTCTTTCGAATCGGCTTTGGCCGCGACTCTGGAGGACTTGGAGTTAAGTTTTTCTTTGAGAAAAGAGCAAAGAACGGCACTTAAGTCATTCTGAAAAAAAAGGATGATGTGTTCGTCGTTTTGCCGGCCAGATATGGCAAAAGTTGAATCTATCAACTAAGCTCCGCTGTTGAAAAAACGCTCTGGTTGGTTGAAGCGCTGTCCTATTGCGTGCAGAGGGAATTTGAAAGACAGACGTTTATCCCGCCCCTCGGATTGAGCCGTGACTATTGTGAGTTTCCAGACCTAACATCTTGATGTAGGTCTGGCTTGCCAGGCTAGTGTTTTGGGGCTTTGAAGACGTTTTGAAGGGAGGGTGGGATGAGGCTAAGAGGGTAGCAATAGCGAGCTAGCTTTGAAGTACCGATTTACTTTTAGTACCGATACCACAATGGTGTTAGATGCTGCGCTATAGATGTGGTTCAGCTCTATCATCTATGAGTTTTATGTAAATTACACTCATACTAGTGAGTTTTAGAGAGTGGTATACAGTAACAACAATTAATTCCCTTACCTGGCCAACAAAAAAGAAGCTGAGCAACTTAAGCATTACTAGAGATTTTCTCTCCCATCAAATCTCTCCACTTTATGTATGCCATAGCAATGTTTATGCTCTTTTATAAGTACAGTCTTCATCTCATGTGATTTATTTATTTATTTAAGGTGTAAAACTTTTTAAATTAGCACCAAAACACTGAGAGCGTGTTTTTAATACATTTTTATTAAAGGACTGAACCAGACTTGAACATGCGGTGGCTTCAGAAGAACCACAGCTCATTGCATCTGAACACAAGTTACATCTGAATGCACAAGTATTTGATCATTACAAGTTTCAGCTGCTATTTGAGAGGTGCCTGGTGTTAAATCACCACTTGCATAGAAATTTCACCCTGACTTTCATGTTGGATATATGCATACTGTAAACGCAGAAACATTAATGCAAATTTATACATGTGTGTGAAATTGAAAAAAAGTCGCATTTTAACTTTATATTTCTGTGCTGTTAACTGTCGCACAGAAAGTCCTTTATCATTAATAATACATAGGTTCATAGTAGCCTCCCGGTAACAGACCTTCATATACTGCGCTTTAAAAATGATTTAGGTTAGATATTGAACATTTGGACTGAGGGCGCCACAGAGGTGCATTAAAGTCAAGACTTTGAGGTTTCTCTGCTGTAGTAAATTGTGCTGCACGTCCACCATCTGCCGGAGAATGGACGTGTGAGGCAGGAGAGCGCGGAGGAATCATTGATCAAAGCTGCTGTTTACTTCTAGTGTAGAGCATGAGCAAACCTACAAAAGAGCAAGAGAGAGAGAGTGAGAGAGAGAGAGAGAGAGAGAGAGAGAGAGAGAGAGAGAGAGAGAGAGAGAGAGAGAGAGAGAGAGAGAGAGAGAGAGAGAGAGAGAGAGAGAGAGAGAGACTGGCCACCGAAGACATGAATGCCAAATGAGGCCTGTACACAGAGCTGTCCTGCCCTTTCAACACTGTAAACACTTCAACACTGCACTGAAAACAACACCTATACGTTAAGGATGTCTACAGACCACAATATTATGGAAATCTGGGCATGAGGTCGTTTGACTTGAGGCAATATGCAATCAAATCCCAACGCCCTAGTAATACCCCTTGCAACTGCACAGCAACACCCTGTAAACACATTAGCATTGTGGTGGTGTGTTTTGAACAGGAAAACAGAAAATGTACAACAACAAAAAAAAAGAATAATGAAATGTTTACAGAACCATTAAAAAACACCCAAATGCAAATTCATTGATATGACAAATTGAATATGGAAAGACTGCACATTGTCTGGCATCATTTGCTTCTTATATGACTAACAGAGCGAGAAAGTGTTCTTTCAGCAGAGAAATAATAAATTGAGAAGTTATTGGAAAAATAATTTCCCCTTTAAAGGCTGTTTTTGCATTGGCATCAGCGACGTTATCTCATAAGTCATATTAAATAGAAATTCTGCAGAAGTGGAGTGTACGATTCTTTTAGGGAGCACAACATAAATAAATGTCACAGAAATCACTGGTGGCTCCAGTTAACACTCAGATAAACATAAACATGGGGATGTTATAGAATATATTAAGTCTTCTTACTAGCATTATTCTATAAATTACAGTCGTATATGTGGAATGTCATAAACTACTAGTCTAACTGGAAAATCAGCTGACAAGTAACACATTTAACAAGCAGCACTAAACAATGTATATGTAATTTGTATATCCACCCATTTGAGGCGCTATCCACGTTCTCCCTGAAGGGCTGGAGTCATTTGTAGACTTTAAAGCTCACAGCAGTTCACCTCGGGAGGCTGATACCTCCACAATTACCACATGGCTGCTAACTGAGAATCGATTAGCCCTGTCCTCTCCTTCCCTGGCCTTGAGTGATTGTTGATTCAACTCCAAGATTATAGAGCCATGTGTAATTTGGTGATAAACATTCACACCTTTGAAATGTGTGTGTGTGTGTGGGGGGGGGGGGGGGGGGGTAGGGTTGGGGGTCTGATAGTCCTCTCTATTCCCTATTAGTGAATTGACTTCTCAAACAAGGACAAATGAAGGGCGGGACTTGTTTTGTCCATGTGAAATTGATTGGATGGTTGTGGTTTGCTATTGGTGGATCTCATGTGAGTGACAGGTTGCCCCGCCCTCACGCCAGTAAACACAGAAGATGTTTAAAGATTATGAGGGGACATGCATTTTTGAAAATAATAATGATGTGCATCGAAAAATCATTTATTATAAATACTGCAATGTTCTATAAAAAGTAAGAATTGTTGATTTTGTATTTCAAGGGGATTTGAAATCTATTTTTCAACCAGATCTGGCCCTTAAAAAGTAATAGTGTGATCTTTATTCAGGTTAATTCAGACCATTTGAATATAAATTTTTACTTAACTTACATAAACTATTTATACTGTATGTTACAGCATGAATCATGTTTTAAATTAACTGGCAAAATATTTTAACAGTGTAGTTTGGGAAACTTATGTACACAAAACGAATAATAAAAGCACTTGGATTAAACATTTATTTGCCTGGAAGAATTATGTGAAACAATAACTTTAACATACCCAAGGCTTCCAAATAAACCTGAAAAATGCCTCTTCTCCCATAACACAAGCTCTAGCCAAAGATAACTTGAGGCAGAGTGAATGCAAATGATCTACTATTGCTTAAAGCAAACAAAATATGACTTATTGTCTGCATTGTAAGTAATATAGGCCTCCCAGTAGACCACAACTAGTCATGATGGTGTCACTAGAAAATAATCCAAGCAACTGGCAAAACAACAGTAAAAATTACTTGACACAAACGCATAGTAAAAATGTCATATTGTAGTATGCTTAAAGAAATATATGTTTGACTCATACCAACAAAATGAAAGATCAAAAGGATAAACAATACAGTTCCCATCGAGAGAATTTCTATGCTGCTGACACTATGGGGACGCACCCTCGCGTAACCCGGTGCCTGAGGCCTGTGTTCAAACACATACCAATGACTGACGCAGTGCGATGACGTCGCAAAGTATTGCCCTTGCATACAAGAAGGGTGCCTAAGAGCATGTCAGCAGCTTCTTTGTCTTCGGGAAGCGGTTTGGTTGTGTGTTGTTTAAACAGCAGTGTGTGTGAAGAAATAAAGAAAAATAGAAAGTAAGTAGAACATGGCGAGCAGACAATTCAACCACTGCATTCCTCCATGCCCTGTTTTTTTTTTTTTAAAGCCTGGCGTTGGTCACGAGCTGTGTGTTATTTTACTCTGGGGCCGGATCATGCACGTTCAGCTCTCGATGGGCCTGAATGCATTCACTGGGATGATTTTCCATTGAGGAAACTCCACTCCTGAGCCCCGAGACTCAAGCCCAGGGTTTGCCGAGGCTGCGCGTAGTCTGCGATCGTGGTAAACTCAGACAGACCTAGTAGAAGACCGTGAGGGAGTTCCCCTCACCTTTCCCTTTGACTCCATTGTCCTTGTGCCAGAAGCGGAAGCCCACTCACATCACTTGTGGAAAACGAGGACTCATTGCTCGCCTAAGATTCGTATGGAATAGACGGGGTGTCCGTAGAGACGTATGGATCTGTTTCCTGCTCCATGCTGCATAATTCCGAATACGTTGAGCTTGTAGAGCTTAAATAAGCTTAACAGCCCAACTAAGCTTGAACAGGTTTGGCTCGAAACGCGAGACTGCAGAAGGTCGTTTAGATAAACTATGTCTGAAGAGACAAAAGTGTTCAGCTCTGGTGAGCCTTTCTTTTCTCCCTGACCTGCACACTGATGTGTCTGGTTCATGGAGACATCCATACTCCTCTCGCATGGTTCATTCGGCTTTAAATTATTGGAATGCAGAGGGGTTGCGCGAGCAGGATTATGGGAGGAAGCATCAGGTGGAAATAAATGTAGGGTATCACCTTTCCTCGGGTACATCCTCATTGCTGAAGGCTCCCGTTTTGCCCTCTAAACCATGTCAGATGACATTGAGGATGGTGGGCAGAGTGTATGCGGCGGCTGGGAAAACTGATGGGTCATGGGCTCAGCTGAGGCTTTGTCCATTTACTGGTAGCTCTGCTCTAGGGGCTCTAGATTCCTTTTTTGAGCATAGTAGCTTCAGGACCTTCCCAACACTGTTATGGGAACAATGTGTTTGCAAGGGTACCGCTTTAAAGCTAGAAAATAGTCCGCAATAACCCCCCCCCCCACACACACACACACACACACACACACACACACAATTTTGCCAAGTGGGGCATCAATGACATATCCAAAATAAAAAGGTTGCTGCTCATAAGTCATTCTGAATAGACACATAAACATAACCAACATATATTTAAAAAGCCAACACTTGAGAGTTTACAGTTCAAGGGCCCTATTTTAACGATCTGAAACGCAAGTATCTAGCGCAAAACGCAAGTAACTTTGTAGGCGGGTCTTGGACGCTGTTGCTATTATACCGCGGGATAAATGACTCTTGCGCCCGACGCAAATCTAAAATGGGTTGGTCTGAAGTAGCTTTATTATTCATAGGTGTGGTTTGGGCGTAACGTGAAATAAACCAATCAGAGCGACATCTCGCATTCCCTTTAAGAGCAGACGTGCTTGTTCTAAAGCGGATTCCTATTATAACGCCGGATTTGCCAGGCGCGCCAGGAGCGGTTCACAGCCGAGGAGACCAACGTTCTTGTCAGGGATGTTGGGGATGGAGAAACACACCCAAATTAACTTCGGTTAAACAGGCGTATGATAATTTGGGTAAATGTGTAAGCTAGATGAATGCTTTTATAATAAACTGTCTATCTATCTATCTATGCTAGATGTATGCTTTTATAATAAACTGTCTATCTATCTATCTATCTATCGTAATAATGTATGATTTGCAAAAATGAAAACTGCTGCTTCTGTGTAGATGAGAGAATCAAAGTGTATGCGCGTTGTGCACACTCAACATTGTTTATGGCCAAGCATGCGCCCTCAAAATAGCTTATGAATAACATGCGCAACGCGCCACTGACTTTAAACTATTTTTTCCTGGTTAGTGGCGCAATTGTTTTCTAAACCTGCAAAATAGCATGAGGGAACGTTTGCGCCGGAACACGCCTCCTCTTTGTGCTGAACCGCCCTGGGGAGCGCAAGTGTATTTCCTAATTTACCGACGTGCGTCTGTGGAGGGAAAAGTCCGCTGTGCGCGGGTGCAAAATAGGAATGATACATGCGTCGGTGTACAATTGTGCTGGGTGCAAGATAGGGCCCCAAGACTGTTATTAATATGGAGATATATCAGCTCAAACATAAAAACAAAATCACCAATGGTGCTGCTGGCGATGCTGCTGACATCTTGTCCCATGATGTTAGTTCTGAGGGGGTCAATAGCGAGTCCAAACTCACTGCAAGCATGTGTGAAGCAGTTGATGAGGCGCTTTAATGCTTTTTTTAACGTGCTGTCAGGGCAGCATCGTCTTCAAATAGCATTTCCCTGATCAATACTTTCATACTTAGCTCTGAGTCTTAGCTCTGAGAAATGCGAGGTTGAATAGATTCTCGTCGCTTCTGGTGTGAATGTATACACCATCCTCTGACTGACTGAAGTCATTAGACAGCAACCGAGAGAAGAAGACTACTGTACTGTTCCTCAGTATTATTGGGCATTTTCGAAGCAAACTAAATATTACTGACTGCACCTTAAACATAAGTTAAATAGTCTATTTTCTTTTGTAAATAATTCTCATTTATTTATTTAAATGAAACATCCTGCAAAAAAAAAAAAAAAAGGATCCTGTCGCATATTCAAAATCCTGAAGGGCCAAAGGTTAATACTCATTGCCAGTTTGTCATACTGCATTACTTTCACTGTTTGCCTCTGGGAAAGATTATGATAATTTGCATTTAAGGATGGAACGACAGTGCATGTGCACAAGATGAAAACTGAATATATTTTAGAGTGTCAAGTGTCAGTACACTTACAGTGATCCCTGTACTTTAAGATGAATAAGCCAAGAAAAAGTAACTACATTCAAACCTGTATGACACATTCTTTTGCAGAACACAAACAATATCTTATCATTTTGATTTGAATAAATAATGACAGAATATTTATTTTTGGGTGAAGTATCCATTTAATGCAGCCTTTTTTGTGTGTGTGCAGTTTGGATGCTAAACAGACAAGACAAGAGTTATTTCATAATTTAGATTAATTGAATAGTGATGACAAATTTGTATTTTGAAACCTCGGATATCACGCATATTCTCTCTTTCTGTCTTTCTAACAATAATCAAACTCAGTATTTAAAAGATTTGTTTTGTAAACTATATTGAGATTTTTAAAAGAGAAAATACTTATGTACAGTATAAGAAGATTGTGTGTGTGTGTGTGTGTAATTTCAAACAGCATGTCACAACACAGTAGTATTTGCAAGATATTCATATTGAGCCACAGAGAGTTGCAATTAATCAGCAGCTGAGTGAACATTATTTTCAGGCGTGACTGTTTAGAGCTGTAAAGGGAGCTGGTGATGGATGACTTTGGTTCTCCATACAAGCAGCATTGTCCAAGAGAACAGCTGGGGGAGAGCCAGTCACCGTCCAATAGATTTATCACCAGACTCTTTAGGAAAAGTGGGTTTTTCTTCATAGAAACAGATAATCAAATCCAAAAGAGAAGAGAAGTGAACCACAGAATTATGAATCTGGAACATTTCAGGCCTTCGGGTCAGATATCTATGCAACAGTCTCAGCACCCCAATAAACCCCCCATGGACTGTTCACAGAACTGATGCAAATTGCACACAAAAATAGTAAGAGCTCACAAAAAACAGCATGCTCAAATCTGATTGGCTGGCCTCTTGTGATTTAATGGAGTCAGGGTGCCCAAGTTTTATCAGTCATTACATAAAAAGGCAACTTATTCAGATTACTTTTAGAATTCATATTTACAAGGGCACAATTAGAGTTGAATTACACAGTATGTAATATGCCGTTATGTTGTTATTATTTGCTTCATAATGATCTTGGTAACACTTCTTCAATTCTCACTATTAACTAGTTGCCTATTAGCATGCATATTACTAGGATATTGGCTTTTTATTAGTACTTAAAAAGCACATATTAATGCCTTATTCTACGTGACCATATTCTACATCCCTTAATCCACCCAAATACCTACACTTAAACACCTCAAAAACGACCTTACTAACTATTAATTAGTAATTAGTAGTTTATTGAGGCATACGTTGTAGTTAATAGTTAATATGTGTTCCCCTACCATGATATTTTAAGATGGCAGCCCTTAAAATGGCACATATAGTGTTAATGTTTATGTTATTAATGTTATTCACATAAAGAGGACATATTCAACAATTTTATTGATTAAACTGCACTGACATTATTGGATGAAAGCTGAACTCAGCTGGACGATGAAATCACTGTTTTCTGCAGAACTGCTTTGTAGATGAAATTAGCCATTTTTAATATTTGATGATCTTTATAATGGAACTGAATAGACACTGAAATGACTTCAGCTGAGCAATGACACTATTTTCTTTTAGAGCTGCTGTACAGACGAAATAAACTCTGTTTGCATTGTTGAATCATTTTCCTGTCAACAGTGCAAAGCTGCTTTGAAACAATCTGTATTGTATAAAGCGCTATATAAGTAAACGTGCTATGACTAGACTTGACAGAACTTTTAGTTCATTAAGTGAGTCAGATGTTCATTTAGTAACAACTCTGATGGTGTTCATGCAGACAGTTAAAGTTTCATCAAATTGAGTCAAACTGGTAGCTTGTGAGTCTTTTTGGACGATTTTGTTTGTATTCTGTAGTCAATAAGATAAAATGTTTTCTACAAATTCCTTGGAGTTACTGTAATCTGAATGTGCGTGATTGAAAACATAACAATGGCTGGATACAATTACTGTATTTTTGTATTATGAATAATATGTATTGCATTACAAGGGTAGTACATGAGAAGCCTGTTGTGTCGCTTACACACCACTTCACCCCATCCAGGCCCATAAGTTGTCTTCACACCACTTCACCCCATCCAGGCCCATAAGTTGTCTTCTTTGCAGATTGCATCTAGACATTCTGATGTTTAATGTGCATGTCAACTGACTCAGTTTTCTGCCCCGCTCTTCTCCAAAGCTCTTTCTTGGTGATTTAGTCATACCAGTTGATGAATATTTATAAACGCCTGTGGATGAACTGGAGGTTTCACAGATATACAGGTGTACAGATATGATGCTAGTGAAACATACCATTTGCTCTTTTCTGATACTGCTTGTGGGTTCAGCAGTAGGCGATGACTGAGGTGTTCTGTTCATTTCACGCTGACTTTCACTCACTGCTGAATGTGTTCTCCAGCTTTAGGAAGTGCTGAATGTCTCCTCGAATGATATAGTTGTGATTGGAGTGGCTGATACTTGTGACCTTAGCTGCTTCTTATTATATTTTTTGCCATCCCATTGTGACAGGAATGTGACATTCTCCTCAAGTCAATGACTTTCCAACTGTTGCTTAGTGCCCACTCTGTCTTGCTGCTGTCGGTCATTGTCGCCTTAATTCAGTTTATAAGCAGGAAACATAATAATGACAACTAAAACACATCTAAGCAAAATTAACTTCTAATATGATTAATCTATAGCTACCAGGCGGGCAGGGTTTTCTATTATTTTGAAGGTACCCCCGGGCACCGCCATTGGCTAGTGGACCCCCACCTGCTGTTAGCATCCCATTGACTCCCATTCATTTTGGCGTCACTTTGACAGCGAATAACTTCACATCTGAGGCGTTTAAAGACTCCATTTGTCCATTATTTATTTCTAAAGAAACACGAAAATGCATAAAAGGCTTCATTACCTTGTAGCTTACGTTATGGCCCCGTAGAAGCAATTTTTGTAAAAATAGGCTAACGATTGCGTCATAACCACGCGACTCTCTGTCGCACAGTAGAGAATTACCGTATGGACGGGAGGAGAAGCTCGCGCGCAATCGGGGGGACGTGGAGGCAAAGTGACAAAATAATCAATCAGAATACTTAGCAAAAGTTGCTCCTGCTCCTAGCTCATGGACACCTCCTACTCACACTCACCGTCTCTGCAAGTTTCGGAAGGGAATGATTCAGATTTCTCTTGGCACAGCTACTAGAAGACAGACGGTTTGCTCACGTCACATATACGTCGTCAAGCTCAGTTTGAGTCTGCGCAGTACGCTCGACCCCCAGGAAGTAAGAGTTTCTAATTGACTTCACTTTGTCTCCGTTGAATCCAATGGGGTCGCTGTGTCCATTTCTTTTACTGTCTATGATAGCTACAGTATATATATATATATATATATATATATATATATATATATATATATATATATATATATATATATATATATATATAGTTGATTTACTATACAGATTGTCTTCTATTTTCATCATATCAAAAACTCCCCCACTATACTATACTACATTACAAAGCAGTTATTTTAAATTGTAATATTTCACAATATTACAGTTTTTACTGCTTTTTTAAACATATAAATGTTAATAAAGTTGTTTTTCTATGTTGTAATGTTATAATTAAAACTAAAATTCTTCCTTGTGTGACACTTCACATTTCATAGTTTTTAGTTTTTGTTGTTATGTACATTAGGGTTTTATGTTACATCTTATGTTCTTAAATGAATGGTTATTGCATTATTTTAGTGTCAACTTTGATTCATCATGTGTTTCCCTTTCGAAAGGGAACGAAACACTGCATCGATGATGCTATTGGGGAACTATCCAATCAGCCTATCGAAATTGACCGGCGACAGCCTATGACGTCACTGCTAGTGCGACCCGGAAGTATAAAATGGGCACCCAGAGAACATGTCATCCTCTTTTCGTCTTCAGGGACTGTTTTGTCTGATTTGCAATCACCTGAAGAAGATAAGAACAATTATGGCAAGTGATAAGCGATTCAAGAAGTGTGTGTATCCGTGTCTAAGATATTGACACCAGATGACACACACAACTTGTGCGTTTACTGTTTGGGCTCAGAGCAAGCACGATCAGTTCTTGAGAGAGTTTTTTTCCCTTGAGAAAACTTCGCTCTCATCTGGCCCTCTTCTCGAGGGAAGAGGGACAGACATCTGTGCCAGGTGATTCAGAATCGTTGGGTTTCAGAGGGAGCTCACCGAGGAGTTTGAGAGAGTTATTTTTCTCTTATGTCCCTCAGAGGCTTGCGAGTTTGAGCTGCTGGATGAAGATGTGTTGTCACTAAAATCCTCTTATCTGACAGTAAGTGCTCCACTGGACAGTCTAAGAAGGAGATGGCTGATGAGGGTGAATGATGCCCCGCATATGATGAATTGTGAGTGTTATGAAACGCGCTAAGGAGCGCGTGAGGGAAGAGACCGCTCGTGGCAGACTTTACGAACGGTTTCTTTCCAGCCATAACACTCCAGCTCCCGTGAGCCTACCATTTTGCCGATCTACACAATGAGATCAAAAAGGCATGGAAGAACCCGTGTTCAGCGCGCATCCATCGCTATCAATGAGCAAACTACGCTGATGTTGAGTGGATGCACGGACATGGGTATGTGTCAATGCCTCAATTGACGAGAGGTTCGCAAACTATCTCGCGGTTGTTGAGGCATTGACACTAAATACTCTGACCCTGCCTTTTAAACAAACATCGTGCTTAAATGGCAGGGCATACGCGATGGCGGGTCTGGCTGGTGATGCCTTGCACACAATGGCGGTGCTGCAAGCACACCACGCTGATCTGCTGAAAGATTTGGACCAAGGTCTGGGTCTTTCCCCTGACATAGTGTAAACGAGCTGCACCGCACTACAGATTCCGAGCTGCCGCAATCGGACGAACTCGATGGCGGCGATGGTGGCCAGGGATAGGCATCTGTGGTTGAACTGGGATGACATTGGGGAAAAATATAGCTTTTCTTCTCGATGCACCAGTGTCGCCTTCTGATCTTTTCGGCACCTCCGTCGAGACAGTGATGGGAAAGTTCAGAGAGGCGAAGGCACGCTCAGCTGCATTAAATCTTGCATGACACTGCTTTCCGAATCTGCACACTTCCTCACCCCAGGTGTTTCTTGAATCAGCCCTGAGGCTGAACCTGTGATGAGTGATTCCTTTCATTTGGAACCCTTCTGTAGGTCTGGTGTCGGGTTTGGTAGGAAATGCGCTCTTTCGAGCTCTTTATGGTGATAGGCCTCCATTTTGTGAAAAAATGCCGTTTAGGCCATCGCTCTACGGGCAGCAGGTTGAGCTCTGTAGGTCTTAGTATCTTAGGTCTTAGGCTTAGTATCTAGGATTTTTGGTGGCGGTCTGCTAAGCATTCGAGCCTCTCAGTATCTGAGTGTAGGTTCCTTAGGCCATCAGGAAATTTTTCCTGTAAATCTAGTTTTCCTAGTACTAGCCTCCTCTTACTACAAGAGTCGTCTGGCCAAGGCCCGCCTTTTGCATTAGGTGTAAATGCTAATGGTGTAACAGGGTAGATAGCAGCATAGGCAGCAGGCTACCTTCGATAAGCCTCCTATGCAGATATCTATGGGCGTTTTCAGGTCCTTCTCTCTGGAGAGTAAGAAGCAGTGTGCTCAGGCCTCCGCCGTTTACAGCATCGAGTGTAGTAGCTGGCAGCAAGGCCTTAAGTTAAAAAGGATTTTTCATCTGAGCCCCTTGAATATAGAATTCAAGTCATAAGGTTGAATGCCGTTGGCCACTTACTGAGGCCTCCATTCCCTTGGGTTTAGTAGAGAATATAAAATTTGTCTTGTAAATTTACAAGATAATAGGCCTCGACCCTGATACATCCGTCAGGGTCATGCTGATAGTGCTCCCCTTGTTAAGGTCATTAATTAGAGTACTTTGCTACCCTTAGCTCGTATGCTATCACCTTTCACCACCTATGCTCAGGTAGAGACAGATTAGTACTCCCTCCCATTTGGGATGGTTGAGTATGCTCCCTTAGAGCCAAAGCACTGCCAACGCCCGTGACAATCAAAGTTGTAGGCCTTACATTAGGCATCCTCGATATTCCGGTAGCATAAGATTGTACTCTCCTTGCTTAAAGGATCGATAGCACTTCTGCTGAGTACACTGCCTGTTGGCAATGTTAGGCTAGCTCTGCTAACATCCTCGCTATCAAATAATTAGGCCTTAACAGGCCTCCTTAAAGGGTTAGGGTTAGTTAGGGTTAGGGTTAGGGTTAGGGTTAGGGTTAGCGGCTCCCCAAAGAGTCAGATGCTTAGCATTGCAAAGGCATTAAGTATCACGTTGCAGGCCCCATGGAGCCTCCCTGATTTTAGCCCAGAGCCTGGTCAGTACTTATCAGGTTGAGCATAGTGTTCCAGAATCTGAGGATCGCTTTGTTTGAATTCTTAACTCCTTAAGTCTGGTCGGAAGGTCGAAGGACTCTCACAAGGCCTCCATGCTAGATCAGCCCTAGAGCTATACACAAATCCAGCGAAACACGGAAGTAAAGCAGCGCCACCATTACTGCGTGCCTTGCTTCTAAGGAAGTAGAGTGTTGGTCCCATAGGCGGCTGTAGCAGATGTAGCTGTACGAAATGTTCTTTTTATCTATTCATCTTTAATTTTGTACAGTAGCCCTGCTGATGGCTACAGCACTTCCCTCGGCCGGTCATGCAGTCACACACTACTTCGAGAACTTTGCAGTTTTCTGCAAAGGTATGCAGTATCTGGCCAATCCATCCGGAGCTCATGCTCATGCAATTCTGACCTTCAATCAATGCCCTGTAGTTTAGGTTCTGAAGCTCGCATGCCAGATGATTAATAAAATAATCTTGAATACCTGTAAGCTGCCAACACTCACGCTTTCACCGTGAGACATGCAACTTTTCACACGCTCTCACGCCACACATCCATTTTCTCACGCACAGAAAAATCGCGAGGCAAAGAGGACACGGAAACCGACAGACTAGACAGAGCAGGTTAGTTATGATATAAAAAAAGCTCAGCTCTCAGATTCTGTCAATTTTATTACGAAATTCAAACAATAAATACCGTTTTTGTGTTTGTAAATGTGACGTGACGGATCCCTAGCGGCACGTGAACCGATCATCTCAACTTAATAGTAAATAAACATGTTACGAATGAACAATGTTAAAAGAAACAGTACAACTTACCGAAATGTATATTCATCATACATAATATTGATCAATCAGTGTTTTTTAACCGCGGAAAGAGTCAATAAAACAGCTGGAGAACAATTATGTCATATAACATTTACCTCAGGAAAGCCATTTAATGACCATAATAGGCTATAGCATGTTAGTTGGCTAGAAAAAAAGAGCTATAGAGAGTATTTTGCTAAATATGTGTACTATATTACATATTTATTATATTTTTACTCATATCATTAAAGTTGTTATTATAATAAAAAAAAACGCATTATATTTAATTTGAGTTATTTTTAACCTTAAATAATACTGATAAGGCTCTCTGTATGTTTAACTTACAGCATTAGGTGAGTTTTTTTTTTTTTTCTTGAGAAAAATTAACACCCATCTTGTGTACCTAATATTTATCCAAATTAGTCAATATTAAATCAAATCACAAGAACTGAACTGAATTGAAATCCTGAAATTTGTTGCAAGCAATAATAAAAAAACGTAGCCTACCAGAAATTGTACCATATAATATAAACATTGCAACATGTTGTCACTAAACCTAATAAAATTCAGTTTAGTTACTAAAATGTTTTGACAATCACAATATTTAAGCCCCAGGATCCTCTGTCATTGAAATGTCATTAGAGGGCACCGGCAAGTGTCACACCGCCGTCACTTCGCAGGCACGCAGCAGGCAAGATGGCGGCGGATTTGTGTATAGGGTGCCCCCCTTATTAGGGTCCCTTTAGAGTGCCCAGCCTACACAGGGCCTTGAAGCACTGTGTAGATCCAGGATCGAGTAGAGTTATTCCCCTCGTTTGCAAAGGTTATAAAGCACTATGCTGAGTTCTACTCTCCAGGATGCCCGTCTCTATGATCCGATTTGTGAGTGATTACTGCCATTAATTGCAGTTTTTCCCTATTGGGTTTTTGTGAGAGACTCTGTTTAGGAAAACAGACAGGTTGTTGGCAAGACTAAGTCAGTAGACTTGATCAGGTCAGCTTCCCTGGTGGCATATGGGGTTGACTTTTTGTCCCCCTCAGAAAGTGACTGGATGGGACTGCTTTCGGATCCCCTGGCCATATTCCCTTAAAGGAACCCCTTCCATGGAAGCTGTTGGTTTCAAGCCCATGAGCGACCTTGGTAGGCTTTTCCTTGTTTGGAGGCCTCTTTGAGGCTTATAGCTTGGGCAGTGACCGTATGGAATAATGTCATCTGACGTCTTGTCACGAGTCATAATTGGCATGCACACTTCTCAGCATGGTGGGATTGTACTTCGTTCCCCAATAGCGCCATCGACGCAGTGCGAGTTCCCTTTCGAAAGGGAACATCTAGGTTACGACGGTAACCTTTTTTCACTGAGAACAGGGAATTAGACACTGCGTCATTAGCCATGCCTTGGGATGCCTGCTGAACAGTCCCTTCAGACGAAATGACATGTTCTCTAGGTGCCCCTTTTATGCTTCCGGGTCACACTAGTAGTGACATCATGGGCTGTCGCCAGTCAATTTCGATTGCCGTGATTGGATCGTTTTTCAGACACCGGTTCACGTGGAGGGTGTTCCCCAATAGCGTCATCAACGCAGTGTCTTGCTCCCTGTTCTCGGGGAACAGAGGTTACAGTCGTAACCTAGACATTTTCTCTTTACCTCCTGTGTCATTATGGTGGTTGTCAGTGTAAAAAAAAAAAAAACTTTTTTAGAACCAGTGTGGCCTAAGTAATTAAGCAGAAAAGGGCTGTTAAATTCACCGGTTTGTAAATTAGTTTTAAATTGTAAAATTTACTGGATGTTTTTTTTCTATTCTTTTTTATACAAGACTGTATGATACTGTGATTCGTGAGAAAATAAAAATAGGCCAGTGGAAAGGGAATGAGTCCTAGTTGTTTGCTGTATCTGCCAACTGCTCTCAGGCATTCTGCACTTCATTGAAGGTATCGAATGTAAAAAGGCAGCTCTTTTTAACCAAGCACAGCTCCACATGCAGTATCAGCAGTTTAGAGACAAAAGCCAAACTCATTACATAACCTCTATGTTGCCTATGACAGACACCCAACTGTCAGCAATCTGCCATAGCACACAAAACTCTGCCATCTTGTGCCGCATTTACTCAATGAAGAAGATCAGGACTTGTCTTTATTTAGCAGACTTTGTGTTCGGACCTTTGCAACCAAATGCAAAGTAAAAGCTGAGTCTAAATGTTGCTGTATTTACCAGTATTTGTTGTGAAATACATGGGGACAATGGTTTAGGAAACAGTTTTTAGTTAAGTAGAATCCTTGTAAAACATACTGCAATAATCTCTGCTTTATTTACAACTTCGACAAATCTTCTTTTTTTTATTACAGTGTAGGCCTAATAATCTTAATAGCACGTGTGCATTGAATAGCATGGCATTTTCAAGGAGTGCTGCTTTTTCTGATAGCTGGAAACCTCAAAGTCAGTCTATGAGAAGCCCTGTGGCATTTCCAGCTGTATTTGAGTATTTTGCACCTTTTGTACTTCAGTTCCTCTACCGTTACACAGCTGAGATATTACGTTGAGCTGGTCACACCTGCTCGCTGTGATTGTGTGTCCCTCTCCAGAGGGCTGCTTTGGTGTTGGCACTGCTCGGGAGTAAATGAAAGCCTAACTCCCAATCTCCTTCCATGGGGCTTTTCTGTACAATGTGTGGAAAGCTCTTGCAGAAGTATGGATTTGCGTAGGGTTCTTGTGGTCCATGTGCACTGGTGGAGGCTGAACTGAGACCTGGCTTATAGGAAATTGGAGAGGAATAATTCAGTGGTGATTCAGAGCCATGTTCTTGGTTGCATGGACATACTTTGAGGGAATGTTTCGTTTTTCAACCATCTGTTTCACCTCCATTGTATCATGAGCCTGTACTGGCGCACTTGATGACTGCTTTGTAACCTGTAGAGGGCATCACTGAGTTGTTATCTTTACAGTTTTTTTAATATGTGAGATGTTCAAATGCATGACCGATTTCCTCGCACATCCATTGTAGTTGATTCCACTTTTTTCATCTTCTGTTGGTTTTATTAGCATTTTCTGTCTTCGAGTAGTTCTTTAATGCTGGGTTCAGACAACACAATATTTTTGTCGGTTATGAATCGCGATAGTCACTGTGTCAGATTATGCAATTTTGACTCCTAAAATCTTATCATGGGCAAGACATATGTTAGACTACATGGTGAACATGATTTCACCAAGTACAACATGTTCCTGGATCAACATCTTTGTTGAGCCTTGAAAAACATTCCAATCAACCAATCAGATTTGAGGTTTACAGTTTATGTCAAGTTTAGTTTTACAGCCAGGGTTTGGTGCTTCTACATCAGTGTTATTCACCTATCATTTCTCTCTGATTTTAAGGATAAGGTATGGATAGGTTTAGGTTTAGGGGTAGGGATATGGTTAGGACAACGTTTTTGGAGAGAAATGTTGTTCCAGGAATTGCTTTCCAACCAATCATTGCTTGCTATATTTAACAATGTGCATGATGTCATAGAAAAGGTGGAAATAGCGACTGACTTCTGGAAATAAGAGCGTGAATAAACTTTGTACTGACCGGGTGGCTGAAGCACCTCCGCTATCATTCGCCAGCATTTATGCAGTGTTTCTTTACAAAGTGACATCGCCATCTACTGGCCTGGAATGGATAACACAGAGGGTTTTTTCACAGATCAGTGTGAACGGGGGTTGTTTTGACAACGTTGACGTCTGTACATGGAAAACACAAAGGGAAAACGTTTCTGTTTTTAGTACATCCTTGCCTACATTTACATGCACAACTTTAGTTTGCACAACTGAATTCATTCCGATTGATGAATCTGAATGTAATGTTTACATGAACGCTAAACGTGATCGGTTTGATGTGCGCGTTTATATGTCACTGCATGAATATTCAGAGTTTTCCACTGTTTGCGCATAGTAACTATTCTCTTACATTGTTTTTTTATTTATGTTTTAAACAGCAGACTTAATATTTATCCATTTCTGGTCATAATTTGGAGCAAATGAGCACATGAACCGTTGTGCCGTGCTACTTATCATGCAGCAAAAACGCCCCTCCCCGCGCCCGCGTCTGTGGATGAGAATCCGAAACAAGGACTGGTGGGACATTGTCCTGCTCCACTTCACAGACGCTGAGTGAAATGAGAATTTTAGGATGACGGGACACTCATTTATATGACACTTTATTCATCAGGAAGAACAGCTCGTTCTGCGCGTCATACGTCATTACGCTATTTCTACGTCGTTGCACATGCGCAGTCCTTTCAGTTTCGGTTTTCAATCCGATCACGTGTTTACATGTTCTCTCGATCGGATTAGAAAAAGGATAAACCACCCCTTTCAATCGGATCGAAATTTCGTTCGGATCGAGCTCAATTGGATCGATTTACATGAAGGCTTTTCAGTCCGATTGAGCCGTCAATCCGATTACTAACGAATTATTTGGCATGTAAACGTAGCCAGTGTTGTAAACAACTTAGAGGACTTTTGGGTGGTATTTTGTGAGTCACCAGTCACATGACTTGCTCAAACAGGGGTGTCCTGTCCTGCTCTTTGAGGGTCATTATTCTACAGAGTTTTGCTCCAATCCTATCACACCTGAACCAGCGAATTCAGGTCATCAGGATTATTAGAAACTTCCAGACAGGTGTGTTGGGGCAGATTGGCACTAAACTCTGCAGGAAACTGGCACTCCAGGAGCAGGATTGGACACCCCTACTGTAGACATTTTCAGATTTTGCATCTTTAGCTAAACAAATACTAATGTAAAAAAACACATTTTCCTTTTAAAAGTTTCTTACCTTGTTAGCAGGGTTTTTTTTTTTTTTTTTGAGCCTCAGTTTTGCTTTGTTCCTTTTAAATGTGTTTTGACTGTGGCTGTTAAAGACGATTTTTGCACTTTATGCCACGAAGGAAGCAGCATGTAATTTTGTCCTCTATTCTCTCGTCTTTTATGTGTCCTCATTCCTGGAATTTAATCATCAGAGTGGACAGAAGCGCTTAGTGCTTTCAGCCTGGACACGAATAAAACAATTAACCAGAGATTCACAACCATTGAGGGATGCTTTGTCTTCCTTTTTGCCATTTTGTCCTCTTGGGAAACAAACAAGTAGGAGAAAGATCCAATTACCTCCTTCAAGAGAAGAGGCAATTCTCCTTAAAGTGATTGTCTCAGATCTGCCACATTAGGTTTGTTTCTTCATGGTTTGGGAGGGCTAACAACCGTAATATTATCAAAGGGTTGCAAGCTGCCCTGGAGTGTTTCTGTTTAGGTCTATGTGTTTTTATTTGCAATAGTCTTCTTTCGAATTTCTTGTAGAAGGCCAATGCCAAATGATGCTCCCTGGTACCTCCTGCCTGTCTGTGTACCGTACAGGAAGAGCTAACAAGACAGCGTAGGTGTAATTCGGTTATGGATTTAGCTGTGTCAAAATAATGCCATTTTTCATGTTTGTGTGGCAGGCCACAATTGTTACGAAACAAATCAAAAGTAGAAATGAAGTAGTCAAATGAAAGATTCGTCTAGTTTCTCAGGGGATGAGCTAGTCATGGGCGAACAAATCTTTTAATGTGCTCTCACATTAGTGCTAATTTCAAGAAATAGCAGGAGTCTGAAAAATGCTGTTAAGAGGCGAAGAAAATGTGTGTGTGTGTGTAGAGAAAGAGGCAGAGAGAAGGAAATCTTGCGGAGAGAGAGATTAAACCAGTTTATCTCTGACTTTTCCCACATCTGGAGATAGTAGTCATGGTTATTATGGGGATTGGGACTATCCCAGAGACATTGAGCAGAGCAGCTGCACTTCAGCACCCCCTAAATGCCTTTTCCTTTTCTCCTAGAGATGCTGCTATGTGTCTATTACTCATACAGCAATGTGGCTGTTACTAAACCAAATTCTTCTTTTATATATAGTTTTTATTTTATATATAGGTTTTGCTTCATTGGAGACTCAGCACATGCAGACTCAGCACATGCAGTTCCAAAATTGTTTTAGTGTACAAAACTACACAAAAATGTCTTCAAAATTAAACTTCTACCAAGCAAGGTTATTTTTGTAAACGAAAACCGAAACTAAGACTAAACCTATTAGTAAACTGAAATAAAATAGAAATTTCAACATAAAACAAAATTAAACAACAGTTACTGAAAAACTAACTAAAATAAAATAATAATTAGCAAAAATAAATAATCGTTTTCGTAAGTTCTCATCCTGTACCGAAAATCCAACCCAATCTCACGGCAATTTGTACGTATTTTACGAGGTGGCTAAATCGTACGAATTCATACGACCTCACTTTTTACTCGTACGATTTTTGCTAAAGCGAACATATTTTAGGCTACAAGTTGCCCAGATTGTATGAATTCATACAAATGAGCTACCCCTGACCCCGCCCTTAAATCTACCCATCACTGGGGTTTAGACAAATCATACGAATTTGCCATCTCTTACGAATTCTAGCGTATTTGTTGTGAGATAGCGTTGGAAAATCAATTTTTTCCATTGGACTGTGCTACTTTATTTTTCAATGTAAACACGCTCTAGACAGACATGTATGACTGTTGCGCTCGCGTCTTTTGCAGCATCTTGTGCATGACATGGCGTTCTAAAACGCGGCACTCAAGTTAAAATAAATTAAATTTTTAAAGGACGCATCTTTAGACCTTGCACATTTTTTCAAAAACGCTTTCTGTGTTAAAGAAGCCGAAATGGCTAAATAAGTATTTCAATCATATCTAGACCTTGTGCAAATACAGCTGTAGGCTACCTTAAAGGTATAGCGGAGGATTTTCTTTTTCCGGGTGGGTAGTGTAAACTATTGGTCCACCTAAGTGTCAATCATTCTGGTGATATGTAACGTAAGGCCGTCGTACGTGCTCGTCCCTTAGTTTTCGCTTTCTGCGCATGCGCACTTTCAGGTGTTTATGTGTGGTGGTGAGCTAGAGTTACGGTTTAAGCCATTCATTGAAGCTCGCCGTTTCACCGGGTCCTTTGAAAATGTCTGAGGGTCGCAAGAGAAAAAGTTTGTACGAACTGTATGAGAAGAAGAGAAAGGCCTCAGAAGAGAGAAACAAGATCAGAGTGTTTTTGGGAGATTGTTTCACACGATGGCGTGCGCTGAAAACACAGGTTGGGCTTCCCACTGATGCCTCAGTCGCGAAGTTTCTACTTGACAGGTAAAGTTTGGCATGCTATTTGGAGAAAAAGTGCAAATCTTCTTTTGGAAAGTAATCTTGTATGAGTGATGCCGACAGCAACTTGTAAACAGAGCATGCACGAGGAGAACCTCGCACACGTTTAATAGGCGTTCCCTCTCGGGAGCATGTAGTGTGTTGCGCATGTGCATTTTTTCAAAAAGTGGAGAGGGCGGTTCTTATCTAAAATTCGGAAAGATCCTCCGCTATACCTTTAATTCAAGGTAAGATAACAATCTCACGTGAAACTTAATAATAAACAAGATACCACACATATTAGACCGGATACCACACTGAGCAGAACACGGAAAAAACAAATAGCATGTCTAGCCCATAAATGGACATACATTTTCAGAGTAGAAGTAAACTAAATGTCTGGTCTGAATAGAACACATGAATATGAGTATAACTATGAGTATATGATATATATAAAATATAGACATAAAGCATAAATTGATCAATACAATAATAATATTTGAAATTATTAATAATAGAAATAACCATAAAATAATAATCATAATAATCATATACATCTTTTTTCTTTTTTTTTTCTTATACACCACAAGATTTCATCTTTAACATAATTTTCTTTTACTTTTATACTTTTAAGTTGCATTTGTTTGGTTCTTTGTTCAAAATAAGAGGTTTGCACAAAAGTAAAATGTAAACTGCAAACATTAAACTTTGCTGAAATTAAAAGACTATAGTAAAAACTAAATATAAATGTGTTCACAAAATAAAAACTAAATTAAAATTAACAAAACCATTAATGAAACTAATATAATGAAAATAATATTCAAATATATTACTAATTTAAAAATGCAAAACTATAATAACCTTGCGAGTTTGTGCCAAAATAGGTATAGTTCAATTGGACAAACATCATTTGGCGTCTACAACAAAAGATAGAAGCGTCTAGATAGAAGTCTATTTACATTTTACTTTACAAACTATGTAAAAATATATGCTTAATTGCATTTTATTATTGCATTTAGCATTGTTCTTTCTTGCCAACCTTTTCATAAAGTGACAGCTGAGAATGTTTTACAATATGCCACTCTGTCCAACCTTGTATAATACATACAGAATATTGTTCTGAGGAGACCTTTACTGATTCAAGGTCTTATATTTCAGCTTTTATCCCTTTAGCTGGAATATTTGGAGCTATTGAATCTTCCATTTAATAGATGTTGTTTATTAAAGGAAAAACTATATGTTATTCCAACCGTAAGAATTTTACGAATTCATACGATGAATTGTATGAATTCGTACGAATGACCAACCCCTTTATTTAAATAAAGCAATTATTAATTGTTAAAATAAATATGAATAATATATTTAATATATTCTAATAATATATTTAAATCATAAAAAACGTTATTTTAATTTAAAATCTAAAAAGAATAACATTGAGATTTGAATAGCTTTTTTATTGATGAGCATACAGTTCTTGAAACGTGAATCACAAAATAATGAATTACTTTAATATATCAATATTCTAAGTTTCTGTTTGAAGTCAAAGTTTGAAAACAAGTGGCTTTGTCCTAGTTACAGCAGAAATACCCAAGATATTTAGGCAAATATAGAGGGGCCTTTGAAAATTGTGATGGACAGCAGCGGTCCTTCAAATGAAAAAGGTTGAGAATTACGTTCTGCTCGACACTTTATGTCCAGGGTTCTTGCGCCCATTTTAGTGGACCATACTCAATACAACAATGATAAAACAATGCAGTTTTATGAAGGAGATTTGTTCAGCCAGACGGCGCCATGATGGGTGTGCTGGAGTGTGATAATTCAAGAGCTGCAGGGGAGGACTGTGATTTATGGGATATCTTTTATGTGTTACGAAACTTGTTCTTTGGAAACCCCACTCCCAACAATTGATGAGTCATTTCCCTAATTGATAGTTGCCTTAAAACTCCATGAGAGGGGCTGATGAAAGACTAATAATGTTCATAAGATAGTGTGTGTGTGTGTATGTGCGTGCGTGCGCGTGTGTGTGCCTGTGTAGTTAAGATGGTCGATCAAGACGAGAAAAACTAAACAATCACATTTGCATTGACTTGCAAGACTATTGATTTTTAACTGATATATGTGTAAACACAGCATGTGAGGTCACTGAGAAAGAAGTAGGAATTATGATGTTATAAATGCCATAGCCTATCTACTATAGATCTCTGAGGTGTGATGTCATTGTGCCTAGTGCGTTTAAAATGACGTAAATGTGCAGTGCTCAATTATTATAGGCCCTTTAACTATAAGAGAGCTGTCTCAGTCATAAAAGCTATTGATTACTCCACACTCGCACTCAGAGGCTTGTGCTCAGAGTCAGCCATTGGATTATTGACGTCACTTTCCACAAGGTCCTGTAGATACCAGTTCAAGTTTCTAAGTTCGAGAAACTTCTGATGCACTTTGCTGTACTTTCAAGTAAATGGAAACGTGAAAGGTAGGTTGGGAATATCAGAATCAGAATCAGAAAGAAGTTTATTGTCAAGTGCTTGCACACACAATGAATGATTCTTTGTACTGAAGCTTCCAGAAGCTTCCACATACAAATACAACAACCAGAAACAGTAATAGAGTAATATATTTCAAAAGTATAGAGACAGGTTTTGTCAGAATAAACATATGTAGATTATCATTGTCATGTGTCAGTGCATGTTTGGACTTTCGGTTTGTGTTTTGATTGGTTCCTGTTTTTCTTTGTTCCTTTCCCGCCACTCCTTCGTTTCTATGGTTACTATCATTATGAGTTCATTTGTCCCAGCTGTGTATGATTAATTATCTTGTTTCTGTTTGCTATTTAAGATTCACCCTTTCTTTCGGTCTTTGTCCGAGCTCTGTTGCGTTTATTTGTGTTTTCCCTGCCTGTCAGCTTGTTCCAGAGTACTATTATTAAAGTTTGAGTTTGTATCTATAAATGGAGTCTTCAGTCTGTGCATTAGTGAACCACAGTGTGACAATCATATGGCATGTGTCAAAATATGGCTATTTAAAATAAATATGGCCTTCTCAATGGTTGATCTTAATCCAGTTTACGGCAGTTGCTGCATGATAGAGTTTGTAACTGATCGAAGATATCTTCACCACGTAAAAGACAATTATTAAACTTAAAGGAGAACTCCGGTCAATTTTAACATTGAGCTCATTTTTTTGTACATTTGGAGTGCTGTCAATACAGAGAACAACGACAAAAAACGGTGTTGCCTACACCGAGTTATTCTATTTTTAAAATTTGCACCCTGTTGACTTCAATAGGGCAAGTAGTAAGCCTGCTTTTTAGCCTCTTAACATCCTTTAAGTGTCATTACAAGTGCACAGAAAATGTGAGTGATTCCTTCCGAGTGAACACGGGTGGATCTGACTGCAGTAGATGTTAGAGATATTAATAAAAACAAAGTTAATTCAGCCAGCGCTCATACCTTTGTTTACATCCTGTTTTCGGTGGAAGGCCATAGTAATCGATTGTCGAGTTCACGCGCGTGATCATTGGTAACTAAACCTATGCGCGTGAACTCGACAATCGATTACTATGGCCTTCCACCGAAAACAGGATGTAAACAAAGGTATGAGCGCTGGCTGAATTAACTTTGTTTTTATTAATATCTCTAACATCTACTGCAGTCAGATCCACCCGTGTTCACTCGGAAGGAATCACTCACATTTTCTGTGCACTTGTAATGACACTTAAAGGATGTTAAGAGGCTAAAAAGCAGGCTTACTACTTGCCCCATTGAAGTCAACAGGGTGCAAATTTTAAAAATAGAATAACTCGGTGTAGGCAACACCGATTTTTGTCGTTGTTCTCTGTATTGACAGCACTCCAAATGTACAAAAAAATGAGCTCAATGTTAAAATTGACCGGAGTTCTCCTTTAAAGTAAAACTATTATTATCAATATTGACAATTGTTTTTTCAATAGGACTTTTTGGTAACACTTTATTTTACAGTGTCCTTGTTACATATGTTACATGTACTCACCATAGTAATAACAGTAAATCATGCATGCAACTAACCCTCAACCAAATCCTAATCTTATAGTAAATACATGTAGTTGCTTAATATTACTCAGCACTTAAATATGTAATTACACTGTAACAATGACACCTTAAAATAAAGTGTAACCGATTTTTTAATAGAAAGTTCAAAAAACAGCATTTCTGTATCATCATAAATGGCTTTACTGCCACTTTTGATCAGTATGATGCATCTTTGCTGAATAAAATGATCAAGTATTATCATATCTTTGTAGATGTTGGTTGAGTCAGTGTTGCTGTGTTGGGATGCTCAAACAATCAGAGGGATGTTCTGATTTTTTTTTTACAGTAAATGACACTTGTCACCTTTAAAATGTTAGTTAGCATAATATTTCAGTCTGTTTATGATAAACAAATCAAGCCCAGTGAGGATCTGGTTTATAGCGGCCAAGAACGTCCTGCCCGTGCCAGAGCCGCCCCTCCCCCTGCAAGCTGTTTGCAGGATGCTCTATCTGGAGGTATTCCCTCCACACTCACACCAGCTCCAGAGCTGAAACACTACACCCTACTGAAGAGGCCAGACACTCACACGTGGGACTGCATGGGGAAACACTTACGAAAGCGTTTTACAAAGCAAAATTGAGGGAGTATTGTTTTTAGGTTACTACCGGTGGGTTTTAGATTCTTACTACTGACATAAACTTATGTAATAATTTTTATTCTCCACAGTAGTTTTAGTAGGTTATGAGTCACATAGGCCTCTGGCTATGGCCGCCTTTAACTGCAAATGCACTGCTGCTATTAAAATTTATTAGATTAGAGATCTGTAACTACTCTCATGAAATGTATTTAATTGCCTCCTGGTATGAACAAAAACGTCTAGAGCAGAAAATTCTCTTTTTTGGAAATGTTGCTTCATTTAAATTGCAACTATTCAAATGACTGTATCTGATTAAATATGGAGAGGATTGATTGTGAATCATTTAGAGCAAGCTCTCAGGAAGCAGGGAGGTTGAGGTTGAAAATTCAGCTGTCGCAAGATGTTTGTTCGCTCATTTTGGCTTTGATCTAAATCAGGGAGTCCCAAACTGTTTTGTCAGCCGAACCACTTATTTGTAAAATAGTTTCTTTTAGAACCCTTGCGATTTTAAATTAGTATTTTGTCTGAGCCATAGCCATGTGGGCAAGTGCTCCGACGTATGGTGCAGTTGCACTTCAGGCGATCTGAGTTCGAGTCCCGGCTCCAGGTCCAGTTCCCCTCTGTTCAATCTCATGATTTCCTGTCTGTCCTCCTACTGTCCTATCTAAACAAAGGCAAAAAAGTCCAAAAATATATATATATAAAAAAAAAATTGGTAACACTTCAGTTTAGGATCCAACTCTCACTATTAACTAGTTGCTTATTAGCACACATATATTACTAGTATATTGGCTGTTTATTAGTACTTATAAAGCACATATTAATGCCTTGATGCATGACCATATTCTACATCACTTAATCCTACCCAATACCTAAACTTAACCACTACCTAACTAACTATTAATGAGCAGTAATTACTGAGGGAAAAGTCATAGTTAATAGTTTGTTAATAGTGAGAATTGGACCCTGATCTAAAGTGTGACCCGATTTTAAGAATTGAACACGTACATGGTTCTGTAATATTGTATAACCACATCACATGCACACTGCCTGACAAAAAAAAAAAAAAAAAAAAAAAAAATGGATACACCTCTTGATGGAAGTAACATAACATTTATTTGCATCAAGAAGTGCATAAATTTTAAGTCAAGATCTTGAAAATGCAAGAGTCCAGCACTCTGTGAAGTCTCCTTCGGCACTTTCCAAAGACTTTCAGTGAATTTAAGATCTGGACTCAGAGGTGCAAATTCATGTGTGAAAATTATTCTTCATACTCCCTCTCAACCATTCTTTCACAATTTGAGCCTGATGAATCTTGACATTGTCATCCTGGAATATGGCCATGATGTGTCTTCCTACATGGTTGTTTAAGAAATGAAAACTGCACACTCCATCAAGTAGGGTTAGAAGAACTGTTGCCAAACATATAACATGCGAGAAACATAATAATCACAGCAATAATGATCCAGTCATAGACTCACTCCTAAGTATTTGCCTATTTAAATCCGAACAACAGTGTATATATAGACTTATTTTGATACAAACATTGTCAAATCCTTGAGCTTTTATTTTTGCAGAATACTGGTGAAATGCTGTAAATTTCTATCCACAGAAATTCATCTGATTTGATAACTGCTCCAAGCTATATCACATTTTATTTTGATTAATCGTGCAGCCACATTTATTTATTTTATTTTGACACTCTATTTAATTGTTAGCTTTTCATCAACTCACAAACCCCCGTTTCGGAAACCCAGATCTAGATTATGATCAATGAAGAATAGTGTTAAAGATAACAGGTTTTCACACTGCTTCTGCAGAGGCCGGTCTATTGTCCTTGCGAGGAGACAGAACGGTGAATGACGAGCTCCATCCGGTCTCAGCTGCGCATCAGGACAAAATTCACTTGGGGTCCAAGCTGAGGTCACCAGTGTGTGTAATAGATCCAGAATCAGTCAATACTCTGTGGTCACTGAAGGGCTAGTTCCTGAAAGCATCTTACTTCGATCACTTACATCTGGTGGCTGGTCACTGTAGCTTCTACAAAGGCTGTTTTGCACCGTTCGAATGTTTTTATGCTCAAGAAATGTAGTGCTCAAGAAATGCTAGCATACATCTGTATTTTCTGATGTAGTCTGTCAATTTTGAGACACTTGAGTGTAGCAGTTACCACAGGCCATTTTTCGACACTTTTGAGCACTTGTAAGTGTATTTGCTTCATGAAAGAGAACTGTGAATTTTTGAAACCATTCCAAGATTCTGCTTCTAAAAGAATCCAAGTCTCCCCGTAAATGTAAATAATATTGTGCTTGTGTTTGTGGCAAATATTGACAGTCTGTAAGGACCAAACGATCCGGTTCTCACTGTGAAATAGGTGGAGGACTGGAAAAGGCCATACCTTTCTCTCCTGCTTAGAGTGATTGAGGCGTTATTGATTTCATTTTCATCAGCTCTGAAGGAGGCAGACACACTTAAGGGAGATGGGTAATTTTTTGTGACACGTAATAAATGCCTTGCGAGTCTCCAGCTGTCGATCTCCAGGGTGGCCGAGACTGAAATCACAGTGGACCAACACAGACTGCAGGCAAACCATGAATACGCCACCCGTGCTGATTTACTCTGGTGTGCATTAACACTTACATCAGCGATGAATGCTGGGAAACACTAGTTAAACCCTGGAATTGTCTACTGTACGTCTTTCTCTCATTACATTTACCTCACGGCTATCGTTTTATTTTCAGTCACAAATAATGAGGGGGTTTTGAGCACTTCAGTGCTTCCATTAGCAGCGGGAAAAAAAATCTTTTGCATTGATTTGAGGTTGAAAAATCGTATGATGAAAATTTTAAAATTATAGGTTGAATGTCTGTATCATGAAGAATTTTCAGAGCTCTTCAAATGGTGAAATGGCTTTTGTGACATTTTAGATGTGACTGTTAGGTCACAGAGTTCAAACCCATTATTTAGTGTTTTTACAGTCAATATTTGGTCTTTATATGTTGATCTTTGATATTGACTGATAATTGTTCCTGTGTACGATTAACCCAAGTGGTCATTTTGCCTATGTTTCAATTCCAGTGCAAAATGGATAGAGCACATTTTTTGTTTTCAGATATTTTAGTGACTTTGGAGAATATGTTGCATTATTTAAACATTTGTTTCAGTAATTGACTGTAGTAAAATCAAGCAAACATTCAGTTTAAGATGGTTGCTGTGTTTTGGAACATGGTGGTTAGGTTGTAGCTGGTCCAAGCTGGATTATGTGTTAATCATCAAGTGTGGACCTGGTTTACCTGGTAGACTATATTCGTCATGGGCTCAGCTTGAAAAACTAGGTCATATACCAGCTTAAGGTAGACATGAAACACAGTAGCTTGGTGGTTCTAGATGATTCTAATCAGCTTGATCAAATTTTCTACCAGCTCAACCACATCTCCACCATCTGCTAGTACAGCTGCTACACTTAATATTTGACCAAATGACAAACAATCAGAATGCATCATAAGCCACCTAAAAGACAGGTTTTTACAGCAGACTATGGCTATATGTTAATCACGTTTTCCCATTTTAATTGTTTTCTCTCTGAACCCACATATGGTTTCATAACAAGTATGACTTCATGGGTATGGACATCACTTATCACATTATGCGCCCTGTGGCTGAATAGAAGTGCTCATTTTACCTAGGGTCAATACTAAAATACCTACAGCCTTGCTAATGAATTGCCAGTGCAATGTTGTTTAGTGAATCTTTAATAAATATTGCATAAAAAAAGTGTTCTAGAAATTGTGTGTACATCTATTTTGCTGTTCGCATATAAATCGCATATAAATGTATACACTCATATACATATAAAGGTATACGGAAGAATACAGAATTTTACATATTGATTATTTTTTCATTTTTTTAGGTTTTATCCATGTTTTGAATTAAGCAAAGATTAGTCAAGTAGGGTTTATAATAAAATACTATTTCAGTCTTTCTACTACTAAATTTCAGTTGTAGTTCAATATGTTGCTATTAGGGATGTCCCGATACCACTTTTTCACTTCCGATACCGATGCCGCAGCTTTGGCTATTTGCCGATACCGATATCAATCCATTATTTTTATTTTATTCTTGAACTAATACTACTAATAATAAAATATATGGAAGCACTTTGCTCAATTAGCCACATAAAAACATCTCACTCAAAAGGAGAACAAATACTTCTCCAGTACATAGTCCACAACAACAGCTGATAATGAAAGACTGCCACCCTTTATTCAAAAGACCTTGAGATATGTTTGGTAATATCAATAATTTTTTTTAATCAATGTAGAATGTGTAACTTAACAATAAACAGATTAGTGCTCTGTTTTAGGACAAGAAATGAAAACCAATGCAATATGATGAATGTCCAAAAGATGAGATAATTTTTGCTTTTAAACAGCGTGTGTGTGTGTGTGTGTGTGTGTGTGTGTGTGTGTTAGGGGTGGGAATCTTTTACCATCTCACGATTCGATTCGATTCCGATTCTTGAGGCCACGATTCGATTCAAAATCGATTTTCGATTCAAAAAGATTTTCGATTCAAAACAATTCGATTTTATTCATAAGGATTTCTAATCAGGTTTCTGATCATGATCTACTCTCATCTGCTTTGCTATACAGAATGACAAACATAATGACAGACATTAAAGTGTTTTTTTTCACATTTATTAAGTTCAATTCTCAGGGAGTGCCTTTTATCAAAAACATTGAAAAAATGTTTTTACTTGGTACTTTTAAAGCAAAGTATTTATGATGACCCATAACGAACTTACCTCTAATACTTCCTATATTAATTGTATTAATAAAACAAATGGAAGTGATTTGGCAAGTCAACTGTAAGGTTACATTTGCCAGCATATGTCCCAACATTGCTGAGAACCAACAGGAAAATAAATGTGTGCTTGTACTAGCAGCATACTTGTAGTAAATTAATACAAACTTCAGCATATTCTGAATCTCTAGCATAGTAGCATTTAATAATAGACTTCTAACCAACATCCTCTTGTTATTTCCAATTAGCAATATAATCCTTCATACAAAAAAAAAACATTTTGCTGTAGCAAATTCACAAACAGTTTTCGTTCAAAAATATAGAATTATGTACCAGAAGCTATCATAACGTATAATGCTTGTGGACTTATGCATATTCTGAATAATTAGTAACATACAAAGTCGCTCTTGACTTCTAGTACACAACTAAATAATAAAGAGTTATGACTTGAAATGTTTGCTGTATACCACAATCAAAAACAGCTTATACAAAGAAAGTGAATGAACATCTGCAGAGAGTAACTTACAGTCAAAATGTAACTTTTTGTGACTGGAATTGCACATTTGGCGCTTAGCCATCATGCGTCCGTTATGTGCGCGTCTCTGTTATGTGCACGCCACAGACTGTCCGCGCACGTGCACGTCCGCTTCAGAGTTCCGCCTTTTGCGTTCCGTCAATGTTACGTTATTAGATTTTTTTTTTTTTTAGAAAATCGATTTTTGACATTTGTGAATCGATTCAGAATCGTCCACGTCCCGAATCGCGATTCATCTAAGAATCGATTTTTTCCCCCACCCCTAGTGTGTGTGTGTGTGTGTGTGTGTGTGTGTGTGTGTGTGTGTGTGTGTGTGTGTGTGTGTGTGTGTGTGTGTGTGATTTTGTTTGGGTGACAGTTGTAGGTTACACAAGAGTTTACAATTTGACAAAAGCACAATGTTGTGTTTTACACAACTATAAGTAGGCTAAACACTTTGCAGTTTTAATGATGTCCTGTATGAACAAAATGACGGAGTATGTTTTTATGTTTCCACTGTTCGATCGCGCCCGTGCCTCTCTCTCTCTGACACACACACACACACACACACACACACACATTCCGGCATTGCAATCTTGACATCGCAGCCTGTTCATTATGCTGCGTTCACACCAAATGTGAATAGAGCGTCAAATTCGTGTCTAGTTCGACGCTTGGACATTTTGAATCCATTCGCGCATCCAAAGCAAATAGGACGCGTGTATAAAGCGAGCGTTTGAAGCGAAATAGACGCGCGTTCAGAGCTAAGGCGGAGCTACAGATTAGGTGTCCCTAAAGAACCCGCATATGCGCGTATCTAACAGTAGTTCCGCATTACATTAATTAATGTGCACGCAAGTTTTATTTATTTTTATACCATGTATTCTCTGTGTAAATCCATGCACCGAACCGTGACGCACGTACCATTTCGGTTCAATGCAAATACATGTACCGTTCCACCCCTAATAGGTATCGGATCATATTTTTTTCTCCCCTCCGATATCCGATCTAGCGTTCTGGGCCAGTATCGGCACCATAACGATGACGTGGATTGGATCGGGACATCCCTAGTTGCTATATATATATATATATATATATATATATATATATATATATATATATATATATATATACAGTGGGGAGAACAAGTAATTTGATACAAAGCCGATTTTGCAGGTTTTCCTACTTACAAAGCATGTAGCGTTAGAGGTCTGTAATTTTTATCATAGGTACACTTTAACTGTGAAAGACGGAATCTAAAACAAAAATCCAGAAAATCACATTGTATGATTTTTAAATAATTAATTTGCATTTTATTGCATGACATATGTATTTGATCACCTACCAAGCAGTAAGAATTCCGGCTCTCACAGACCTGTTAGTTTTTCTTTAAGAAGCCCTCCTGTTCTCCACTCATTACCTGTATTAACTGCACCTGTTTGAACTCGTTACCTGTATAAAACACACCTGTCCACACACTCAATCAAACAGGCTCTAACCTCTACACAATGGCCAAGACCAGAGAGCTGTGTAAGGGATAAAATTGTAGGCCTGCACAAGGCTGGGATGGGCTACAGGACAAGAGGCTAGCAGCTTGGTGAGAAGGCAACAACTTTTGGCGCAATTATTAGAAAATGGAAGAAGTTCAAGATGACGGTCAATCTCCCTCGGTCTGGGGCACCATGCAAGCTCTCACCTCGTGGGGCATCAATGATCATGAGGAAGGTGAGGGATCAGCCCAGAACTACACGGCAGGACCTGGTCAATAACCTGAAGAGAGAGCTGGGACCACAGTCTCAAAGAAAACCATTAGTAACACCGTCATGGATTAAAATCCTCCAGGCCTGTCTGAAGTTTGCCAATGACTATCTGGATGATCCAGAGGAAGAAGGGGAGAAGGTCATGTGGTCTGATGAGACAAAAATAGAGCTTTTTGGTCTAAACTCCACTCGCCGTGTTTGGAGGAAGAAGAAGGATGAGTACAACCCCAAGAACACCATCCCAACCGTGAAGCATGGAGGTGGAAACATCATTCTTTGGGGATGCTTTTCTGCAAAGGGGACAGGACGACTGCACCATATTGAGGGGAGGATGGATGGGGCCATGTATCGCGAGATCTTGGCCAACAACCTCCTTCCCTCAGTAAGAGCATTGAAGATGGGTCGTGGCTGGGTCTTCCAGCATGACAACGACCCGGATCGCACAGCCAGGGCAACTAAGGAGTGGCTCCGTAAAAAGCATCTCAAGGTCCTGGAGTGGCCTAGCTAGTCTCCAGACCTGAACCCAATAGAAAATCTTTGGAGGGAGCTGAAAATCCGTATTGCCCAGCGACAGCCCCGAAACCTGAAGGATCTGGAGATGGTCTGTATGGAGGAGTGGGCCAAAATCACTGCTGCAGTGTGTTCAAACCTAGTCAAGAACTACAGGAAACGTATAATCTCTGTAATTGCAAACAAAGGTTTCTGTACCAAATATTAAGTTCTGCTTTTCTGATGTATCAAATACTTATGTCATGCAATAAAATGCAAATTAATTACTTAAAAATCATACAATGTGATTTTCTGGATTTTTGTTTTAGATTCCGTCACTCACAGTTGAAGAGTACCTATGATAAATATTACAGACTTCTACATGCTTTGTAAGTGGGAAAACCTGCTAAATCGGCAGTGTATCAAATACTTGTTCTCCCCACTGTATATATACATAGCACTGTACATAATTACATGGCTCTGTAGAATACTTGATTCTGATTGGTCAATCGCGCTATCCAGTGGTATGTTATTCCCAGATAACAACCGCTGTTAACTGATAACGCAGGCTCATCCGGGTTACTGAAGTCAGCACGACTAGGAACGCCTTTTCTTTTTTTTGCAATAACACTAACCTGTATAAAGCTGACCATTGTCCCAGGCTTGTGTACTAGTGTCATGTCTCTCATGTCACTCTGCATCTCTTTATATTTATTTACTAGGCAAGTTGTCATGTAATAAGTGGAATAATGTACAGTGAGTTTAATTAGCAATAATGACAGCTGACTGAACATTATCCCTTACATATAAGTCCACGGCAATTCTCACGCCCTATCTTTATGGCTTTCCTCTGTCTTTCATTCTCTCTGCTGCAACATATTGTGAACAGCAAAACCTCTGCACCACCCCTCTTTATAAATTCATTCAATCGCTCCATTTTCCCTCCTCTATCCAGAGAGCCGTTCAGTATTGTATTTTACAGTCTCACAGACTACATTTCGGTGAAAAACAACAGGGTGTTTTGAGGTCACTGAGTCTGATGAGGACGGCATGGCAGTGTTTCATATTGACCCGAGCTGATTACCCCACAGTGCAAGAGACGGAGACATGAGAAAAAAGAAGCGGGATGTATGCAGAGCTGTGTGAGCAGCATCTCCAATCAGGCAGCTTAGGAAGAGGATGGAATGGGAAGGGTGGGGGAAGGAAAACGGAGAGAGAGAGGGAAAGGGTGTGTGTATTTGAGAGGGGGGGGGATTTCTCTGTGGGAGAGAGAAAGTGGCAGAGAAAGCGCACAGAAGGAGGGGAGGGGTGTATGTGTGTGTTCACTGGAGTGTGTGTGTGTGTAGTGCTGCAGTAACGAGTGGAGAGGGGGAATGACTGCAGTTTCTCGGGCTGATGGAAGAGCACGAGCAGGAGACATCCACGCGCCGCTGAAACGTTAACCCTTAAGTGCCTCGCTGGTGTATGGCCCAGACGCTCATTGAGGATTAGGACCGAGGAGATCACTGCAGTCAGGTGTGTGGTTTATCATTGTGTTTTATTCTCAGAGGTGCTGCAAAATGGGATAATCCAGATACGGGAAGGTGGGCTGTGCTGTGCTGGATTCTGGAAAGATTGCCCAGGGCACTAGATGGTTATGACTTAATCGTGCAACGGAGAGGGAAGCCCGTTCGAGAGTGGCCTCGCTGAATACTAGAGTACTGCAGTGTGATTCATACATATGTTAGTCTTGGGCAACTCTTCTAAAGCATCTTTAATAGGTTGAGTCTGAAGAAAAGTGGTCTCTAAAGTGATCCCTAGTGATGCTTAAAGATGTTTGATTGGAAGGGCTGCAATGGTCCCGAGCTTGGAGTGTTTGTCCCAGTCGGTGTGTCTCTATCAGCTTTTATCGGTTAGTTTAGTTGAACTTGTATTGCACACTGATCTCGGGTCAGCTTTCTGTCACACCTCACAAAGGCTGGAGTCACAGACCCCTCACAGAAAGCTGGTCCCGGAACAGTGCGCAAGGGCAAAGTCAGCCGAGAGCTGTCGGCTGGTGGGTGTTTACTCCGTCCGTCAATGGGAGCTGGTCTCTTTCCTGGAGAGTTTCCAAAGGTCAGTCCCGCTGACAGCTGCCGTGTTTCCCCGGAGGGGCAATGGGAACGACACCCTCCTCTCCACCACCGAACAGCGGCAAGACAATATGCTGCGCCTCGTTGGTACAGCTGCCGTAAGAGCGGATCACAGGGAGAGACCACAGACAATGGTGTGCATTAAAAGAGCTCTGCGGTGCAGCAAAGAGAGGCTGGAAACAGAATACATGCTGCTTGCTTTCGTTTAAATGCACTTTTCAATCTTGTGTTCTGCAAAAACACTTTAAAAAAAACTTGATGGTCACCATTATTCTCAAACACAAAAATGATCTTCATATATTTCCATAGTGGACAATTCATCAATTCTAAAAAAAAAAATGTATCAAATATTCTCAGATTGAACTGGTTTTACATCTCCTGTCACATTGGTTGCTGTATATTGTGTTTCTGCTTAACGCTTGAGTTGGTTGTTATATTGGATGCTAGAAGTGTCAGTTTGACTCAGTGGAATGAAAAGTGAACTTCCTTAGATGCTCGGCAGCTCTCTCGCGCTTTCTTTCTTTCTCTCTCTCTCTCTCTCTCAAGCATTTTTTTCTCGCTCTCTTGGGATTCTCCTGCAGAGGACTGGGGATCACAAGGAAGGGACATTCTCAAGGACAAATGCTGTGTCATCAAGGCTTCAGACCTTGAGCTTGAGTACTGTACAGTGTGACATTGAGCTTAGATATATAAGGGAAATTTGAAGATGTGTTGAGTGTATTTTTGCTTTATAGCTTGTCTGATCACTCTGGTTTCAGGCATCGAAGCGGTTGGGTTGTTTTTGCTCCTTTTTAGGGTGCTTATGTTAAGTGTGTATGTTCATATGTGTTTGATACATGAAGTGTGAAGGATTAGCCATCATATAAGACTGCAAAATCTGCATGTTCAGATACCAGTTACTGGTAATTACTGATGCTACCGAGGAACGTGAGAACATCACAACATTCCTTAGAAACAATACAATAGAATCAAATGAGATGAGTTGGTGTTCAGTTAGAGCTATACATTTAATGTGGATACATCAGCTCGCATAATTTGGTCTTTCTATTTAAGTTTTCACTGATATTTCAGAGTTCTGAATATTGTTGAGATCTGAAACTGCCAGAGGAGACACAAGGGAGATAACTATTGGTCCTTTTCTCATCTTTATCCATTGTCTCTAAAGTCTGTTTTACTTACAGTATCTCGAAAGTTCAGAAATTAAATGTCCAATGAATAGCTATAAAATGTTAATGCACCATAGTCATTACATAGTATTGTGCAATGAACTCTAATTAATCAATAATCTGCCCCTGTAATCATAATTTGTGTGAAAAGAAATACAAGTTTGCTGGTGTTTTACTGTCAGTACAACACTGATATCAGCTGGAAACGGCAGTGAATTGTGTATATAGGTACATTTTTGGAGTTGAACATGAGGAATGTTTATCCAATGATTTTTCTATGATGATAAAGATAGAATGTCAAGTAAACTTTTCCCTTCATCTATATTTTATGGTGTCTGTCAGCGGATTGGTAACTAATGTATTAAAAATAACTAGTATGATCATTTAAAAAATGAAAACAGTATCTTCCCAGTATGCAGCTGACCAATAATAAATCTGAGAGAAATCATGAAACAGCTAGTGTCATTTATCATCATGGACACTTGTTCCCATCTGGTCTCGCATAACAGTTTTGCGTTATGATGAATTACACTCGATAAGACACAAATGATGGTCAGTACTACAATGGATCGTAGCTTTTAATGGCAGGAGAACATTATTTATAAGTTGCCCTGTGGGATTGTGTTAGAGAGGTCAATTCAGACAGAAAAAAAGGGCAAAACTGCTGCGGTATACCCCTCTCTTCTTCTTTATAAGGAGAAATGCCTCCTTTCGGGATATAGCTCATTAGTTTGGGAACCATCATGGCCGTGTCCTTATTGACAGTGTTCTGTCTCAAACTCAATCAAGAAATTAGTGTTCTTACAAAGATATCATACTTGCCCTCATTCGCTCAAACCCTGTGATTCTTTTGTTTGTAGATTTAAAAAAAAGATTTTTGCAGAATGTCAAAGCTGCTTCTTACCCGTACATGTTTGTGAAGCTGCATAAAGGACAAGCCCTATAAAAACAGCCATTCTCTATATTACAAGTGTTCAGGAGCCATAAAATAGTGTTTTGTATCCAGGTGTCCCGACCTGGTTTGTTCACCCAGAAGTATAAATGCTGACATTGTCTACTCAGCTTCATGTCATTCAAAACCTGTATGACTTTCTGTTCTCTGCCAGACACAAATGAGAGATTTTATAGTATCTTGCTGTTTTGTCCATACATAGTCAATGGGGTCCAAAAGTTTAAAGCTAGAAGTTGGAGATAAAGAAGACATAAAAGTAGTCCAGTGGTTTAATCAAAGTATTCTGCGGTATTGCGATCACTTTATGACATCATGACAAGTCACGTGACACGCAAGAACCAATAAGCTTAACAATGTTGTACCCCATTGACTCTAATTGTACGGACAAAAACTGCTGAAAGATTCTTCAGTTATACTTTGCAATCTCATTTGAAGAAGTCAAGTCATGTTAATAATCTAAGTCAGAATTTACTTTTACACATTTGGCAAACCCGCTATCAAGAGCATTTTTATGATCACACATTTACTGGGAATAGAATTTCCTGTTCCATTGGCAACACCATACTCTAATTCAGAGGTGAACAAAGTACACAGCTTCCTTACTTGAGTGAAAGTACAAATACTACTGGTCAAATATTACAATTAAAAGTTGTAAAGACTGATTTTTACTTAAGTAAAAGTACAGAAGTACTTGTTTTTAAAAGTACTTAAGTATCAAAATTAAAAAGTGAATGTCTATGCATTGTTTTATTATCGTTGCATTGTTGTACGTACTACTTACAGTACCTTATGCCTCTGAATCTATGCCTGCCCTCATATCAATATCAAATTTATATCTAAAACACAGTTCCATGACCTTTCCATTGGTAACACCATACTCTAATTAGTCTACCACCAAACCAGCACTAATTCAGCCTCAGCTCAGGTAGAGCCTTAGCTCCTACCCAGAAGTTGTACCTCAGATGTGGCCATATCTGCATCAGTGACATCCATCCACGAGGAAGCCAGTGTGAAACTAGCTTATTTGGCTAATGTGTATCTCTGAAAAGAGGGTGTGGTTGTGCGCCTGTTTGTCATGGTGCAGTGAATCCGTATTGCCCTCCGTAAAAACAGCTGCTTAATTGAAGAGCCATAGCGGTGACAATAAACTGAAACATTAAATTTGTAATTAATGAGGAACATCAGCTTTATCTTGAGGATAAAGCACTGAGGCTAAAACAAGCCCATGAAACTTGTTAAAAGGAGTCCACCCAGAGCTATATTAGGGGGGTGGTTTGTGAAACTGTTTGTTGTACAACAGTGTTACAAATTTGTTTGAGTATAAGTCATACACTGATTTGAAATTAGTATGTGTGACAGTTGTAATCTACAAATCTGAGAGCTGATTTAGTATATGTGATGTGAGCAGTCGTTTTATAGTCTTTGAATAGTTTCCACCCTCGCATTTGTTTGTGCGTCCAGCTTCGACCCAAGGGCCACAAAAAAACTCATTAAATGGCAAACAGAGCGGTCTGGAGCCGCTGGGATGTGCGGGGAACACTCATTTTCATCTCACTGAGCTCAATCAGACGCCGTTCCAGCGGAAATGTGCAACCATCAGTAATGAATGCCTAAGGATAAGATCTGTTTTTAATATGGGCGTATGTTTGAGGATAAATGGTAGGAACATCCCTTAACCTACCAGAGTTAAGCGATTAGAAAAAACACTAATGTTTTTAGCAATTTCAGTTGTGATTGAATGTTGAATATGTTGTATGATGCATGTTTTCATTTCTTAACTAAAAGTATTTTATGTCAGTTTTTTTTTTTTTTTACTTAAACTGATAGTTACGCATGAAAAATACATTTGGCAGAATGCACAGATACTGTAATTTTGAATGGCCAAAAGACGGATTGCAAGAACTTTCCCCTATGTGTGAACGGCCCCTTAATTCCTTAAAATTACAGAGAGCCTTCTGTGTGAATGCAAGCTAGGAATTTGATCCTGGTATCACGCATCTACGCGTGAGATAGGAGCTGGAGCCGATGTCGTATGGATTTTTCACAAGTCTTGACATCATAATTTCACTTTGTACTGTCCAAGAAAGTAAAAATTTTTCCAGATTCTCAAAGGGGCTTCCACAGACTTTAAATGCCACTTTTATTTGTATATTCAAAGATTTAATCTGCCACAATAATGTAATGTTATTAAATTACCATAGTCAACTATCTCATCAAATTTAATTAATGTGGCTAGTTGTGATTAATTCAATTAAACAATTGGCATATCATCCAATTAATTCAATTAAAGTTGTAATCCATTTGACAGTCATAATGAAAGCTCTTACTAAACACTGATCAGCAGTAACAGAACAAAAAGTAAAGATGAAAACATGCAGTTGGCCTTGCTAGAGAACAAGGAGTTTTCAGCCAGTGCATGTCCTCATGTCTGAATGTGTGATGTCCTGACTGTCTAGTACGTGTTCACTGTCTCAGACGGTTTGTTTTTTACAGCGGGACTTCCTGTTCCTGCATCCTCTGGCATTATGTGGTGAGCTGTAGGATCTTGATATTAAGCTCCTCTGTACTTTTGGGACTACAGTAGTCTATAGATTCTTCTCATTCTTCGTGCGTTTGACAGTAATGGCATACATGGAATGGTTATAGTTTCCATTAATTCTTTGTTACTTTGTTTTTCAGCTGATAGTCGGTCTGTGTTCATCTTTCTGTTTCTGTCGTATTTGCTTGCTGTCATTGCTATTTGTGACTGTGCTGCTGGGGTACAGAAATATAGTCTGCAGTCACAGCTACATTGAAAAGAAAAAAAATCTGTTTTGTAATCAGTATCTTTGTCTTGTCCTCTTGGAAAAAAATATCTAAGCATCCTTAAGACAAGATACATTTATTTTTAAATAAAAATGTGCAAGATATTAAAGGGATAGTTCACTTTGAAATTAAATTTTTGTATGTTTTAGCTTACCTCAAGGGCATCCAAGATGTAGGTGTCTTTTTTTCCGCAGTAGTTTCAATTTTGATATTTTTAGGTCAAACCGTTCTTGTCTGTCAGTCATATAATGCAGGTCTGTGGTCACTGTCTCAAAGAGCATGCACAGAGTCCAAATTAAACAATTCCCCATCGTAAGTACACATTGATGGCCTAAGACACGAAACGAGTGGTTTGTGTGAGAAAACGAACAGTATTTATATCGTTTTTACCTCTTATTCACAGCCACGTCCAAGTGATCTGAGGGCGCGCGCGCATCCTGGTGTGTGACGTGTACGTAGACTGGTGCATAGATATATACACTAGATGTCGCCTTGTCTACGGCAGTTCATTGGAACGACTGTCTTTAAGGCGACATCTAGTGTATGTATCTGTTTTGTATCTTGTTTCCCATTTATCAATAAACTGCACATGGGTTCAACTCTGTTAGCCTTCAGTGGACTATCCGTTACAATATCCTGTTTTAAAGGTCCCATTACATGGATTATTTTATTATTTTATAATGTTTCCTGGGGTGCCCTTATAATGTTAGTATGTTTTTAAGATAAAAATTTTTAATAATTTAGAAATAAAAGGCATTTTTCCTAGCCTGATTTTAGCCTCTGATTTGATGGCTCTGTTTGAAGGGGCGTGTCTGCTGTGAGACTTCAGTGTAAACGCCCACTGCTGTGATTGGCTGACATGCTTGCATATGAAATAGCTAGCATTACATGTGGAACTCTCTCGAATACTTTTACTATTACAGCTATTATACGTTTTTACTATTACAGCTATCGAGATTAACGAATCGTGGGAAGTTTTTTAAGTATTTAGATCTATTCCCATCACATAAAAGGTTGCAGTGATGAGCATTGAGCAGATGACAGCCTGTTGATCGTGTGAATGAAGATCTTATCATTGCAACACAGTTTCTGCACTCTCACTAATGCTTTCACCAATGCAAACATGAGGTAAGTACAGTAAGAGCTTCGTTGTGCAGCGTAACAGCGTCATTGATTTCATAACGAGTTTTGGCAAGTGTCCAGATAAACTCGCGCTGTGTGATTGACAGCTTGGGCGATTGGAAAGAAATTGTTCTTTGATCACTTTCTGTATGTATTTTAATCACAGTTTAAATAAGATTATTTTCATCCTACCAAGAGAAACGATGTGAAGTTGATATTTTAGTCACTGGCTTGATTTACTGATGCATAAACAGTATTGAACAATTTTGAGAGAAAGATTATCTGTCTGAACTTGAACAATTACACATCAGAAATTCACATAACCCACTGGTTCTTCAGAGGCTCGGATGAAGGAACTAAAAAAATACTTTTGTGTTCATTTGTACATCCAAACACTGAGCAACTGCCATGCTTCGCTTGTTTGCAAGCCATGATGTCTCTCGAGGAAAAAACAATATCGCGATCGCGCAGCTCATTTTCTCATGGGCGGGCCAAATTCTCTTTGCGGGCAAAGAAGAGAAAGGGGAGGAAACCTTTCAACTAATGATGACATAAAGGGAAGATTCTAGATTCACCCGTCTGAGCTTTCATTTTCTCAAAAATACCCAGGGCTTGGTTTACACCTATCAAAATGTCTAGCTACTGGAGGACCACAGGCAGGCTAGGGGAACTAATGTTAAAAAACCTCATAAAGTGAAATTTTCATGTCATGGGACCTTTAAGGATGATTTTCTATCACTATTGTGTGTCTTTTTTGCCAACAAGCGACATCTTAGTATCAACTAAACTCAAATGTGTTAACTCATTTCTCATTTTCTAATTGGTGTTATGGTGTCATGTCTACTAATTCGTCAGGCAACAGTTTGTGTCAAGAAAAAGTTCACGGTGACAATCATTCGTAGCGTGACAGCGAGGTGCAGCAATGAGATGCTCATGAAACGAGACGCTAAAAAAAAGTGTGCTGCAGGTACTTGACTGACTTGACCAGAATGACCTTCTCTACTGGAAATCAAGACAAAAATACTGAGCACTGTGCTTTGAAAATTAAACCCCCTTTTAGATTGGTAAAAAAAAACACACTAAAGGTATTATGTTTTACAATGGTAATTTGAGTACCTTGCATTACATACTAAGCAAATAATTGGTTTGTATTAGAATTCAGTCCAAAAATGTCACGCTTATGCTGTGGAACTAAACTTCCCTTTATACTCCTGTATGCTTTTTGACTATTTGTTTGTCAGTCTTTCGCTGTCTCTTCCTCTGTTTTTTATTTCTCTCTCTCTCTTTTCTCTTTTTACAGTTCAAAAAGCAATAAGCCTATACAGCTCATTTAAATGGTACTTTTGACATATTTGAATGATTAAATACACATTCAGCCCTGTCTGTCATTCTAAGTACATAATTACTGGTGTTTGGCAATGCAAGCATCACTATTATTAATATTATTGCTCATACAAAAGGTCATTGATTTAAACCCTATTATTCAACTGCATAACTGGATGAACAATATGTCAAATCATGCAGCTTGTTAAAGAGAGGTCTTCCCCTACTTTAAAAAAAAATATATATATTATAAAACCTTATATATATATATATATATTTATAAAATATATATATAAATAAAAATAATATATATATATATATATATATATATATATATATATATATATATATATATATATATATATATATATATATATATATATATATATATATATATATGTCACGGTTACCGTTGGTTTCTGCACTACATTACCCAAGATTCCCTCTAGCACACCTGCACTCACTCTCAGGATCATTAATCACCCGCACCTGTTCCCAATCATTAACCTCATCAGTCAACGCATAAAACATTCCCTGTGATTTCAGTCTGGGTCAAGCCTCCAACAGGAACAGACCATAATCCGTTGTCTCCGTTTCCTCTGACACATCCAGACTTCAAGCTGTAATGTATACTTACCTGAAACACTCACCTTTATGTCATTGTTGTGCTGTCTTCAGAAATCCTGTCTGAGTCCATGCTGCCTGAGATCCTGTGTTCCTTTGAGTTTCCAGTGTTTCAACTGAGCTTGTTTGATTGCCGATCTGCATCTGAAAGAGAAGAGACAAAGATTACTGAACTGAGATTGCTTGACGTCAACTTATCCAAAGTGAAAGTGCTTACCTGCTTTTCACCCCACATCGAGTTTCCTTCACGACTTCTGCACTTAAATTGAGTGAATACTCACCTCGCACTCTGATCATCTGTAAATAAAGCTGTGTTTGATTCACTTACCTCTGTCTCCTGGTCTGTATCCTGACAATATATATATATATATATATATATTTCTGACTATTATTTTCATATGTCAGTCTTTACAGGGTTAAGCAACTGGACTTAAAGATTTTCTTCTGTTAGGTGATTAAATGGACAACAAATTTCCATAGACTTGTATTGCTGCCAGAGTATCCTTGCAACACCCTAGCAACTGCATAGGAAAAAAATCTAGTCTTACGACAGTGGACATAACGTGAGATTAACTGAATCACTGACAGCACTTCATATCCCTAACACTTGTCTGGACAGAATCATGATATTTAACGATTTCATAAAATCAAACATGACATTTTGTTATTTCTGCCCTATCGGCAAACCAGAATGCAATCATTTGAGTGATTTATGAGTTGAACTAAGGTTGAAGTTGGTCAGCTGGAGTCTGGCTTGTGATGCTCGTTAATTTAATTAAAACAATTTAATTAGGGAGAGCTACTGCTCTTTGAGCGTGAGGAGGCGGATGATGAAGCAGAGGCTGGGAAGAGCCCCAGGTCAGACTGCTGCTGATTCCACTGCTCTGAATCACACTCACCACTGCCATCTTCATCCTCATTCAAGGTTTCTACTGTGATCGAGCACCTTACAATCCCTGTGAGTGATGCAATAGCAGTGCAACTGTGATAAATGTTCTGGAAGATGTTTTTAGTCGTCATATGAAAATGAGAAATAAGAGTGTCTCTTGTCTTCAAAGTAGGATTTTAAATGCAGGATTATTACGATTGCAAATTTGCCCATTTTTCATGGATGTCAATCTGACAACAGGACACAGGGTTTATAAAAGTGTTTTATATTATATTATATTATATTATATTATATTTATTATATTATATTATATTATATTATATTATATTATATTAATATTATTGGCCATTGAGGGGACCCTTCATAGGATCAGAGCCCTGCATGATTCATTTACATTTAGTCATTTAGCAGACACTTTTATCCAAAGCGACTTACAAATGAGGAGAATAATAGAAGCAATAAAACTAACAATAGGACAACAATAGTTAAGTGCTGTGACCATTCCCTGTTTAGTCTAACACAGTAGACGCAATTTTAATTGATATGGAATAGAAAAGAAAGAAAATAGAAAAGAAAAGAAAGTGTTAGTATTAATGGATCGAATGTTGCAGAAAAAGATGCATCTTCAGTCGTTTCTTGAAAATGGCTATGGACTCAGCAGCTCGGGTTGAGTTAGGCAGGTCATTCCACCATTAGTGAACAATCCAGGTGAAGGTCTGTGAAAGTGATTTTGTGCCTCTTTGAGATGGCACCATGAGGTGACTTTCAATTGCAGAACGCAAGCTTCTGGATGGAATATAAGTCTGAAGTAACGAGTTTAGGTAAAAGGGAGCAGAGCCAGTGGTTGTTCTGTAGGCAAGCATCAGTGACTTGAATTTGATGAGAGCGGCAATTGGCAACCAGTGCAATTTTGTGAGGAGAGGTGTGAAGTGTGCTCTCTTCAGCTCGTTAAAGACCTCTCTAGCTGCAGCATTCTGGATCAGTTGCAGAGGTTTGACAGTGCAAGCTGGAAGACCTGACAACAGAGCATTATAATAGTCTGGATAGAACAATAGTTTGGACAGGGAGATGTGTAGCATGTTCTGAAAAGAAGGGCCTTATCCTCCTAATGTTGTACAAGGCAAATCTGCAGGACCGGTCAGTTCTAGCAATGTGGTCTGTGAAGTTCAACTGATCATCAATCACAACTCAAAGGTTCCTGGCTGACCTTGATGGAGTTATGGACGATGAACCTAGCTGAATAGAGAAGTTGTGGTGTAGTGTTGGGTTGGCCGGGACCACAAGCAACTCTGTCTTTGCAAGGTTTGGTACATGGTGGTGGTCCTTCATCCAGCAAGAAATGTCTGTCAGGCAGGCTGAGATCCGAGCAGCTACCGTCGGATCCTCTGGTTGGAATGAGAGGTTGTGTGTCGTCAGCATAACAATGATAGGAGAAACCATGTTTCTGAATGACAGATCCTAGTGATGACATGTAGATGGAGAAGAGAAGTGGTCCAAGCACTGAGCCCCGAGGCACCCCAGTAGCTAGATGTTGCGACTTAGACACCTCACACCTCCATGACATCCTAAAGGACCTACCTGAGAGGTAAGACTTGAACCATTGGAGATGCCCTTCGTCTTTAGGATTGACAGGAGGATCTGGTGGTTAGTTAACTGTCAAACGCAGCAGACAGATCCAGCAGGATGAGAACTGAGGATTTGGATGCTACTCTTGCCAGCCTCAGAGCTTCAACAACCGAGAGTAGGGCGGTCTTAGTTGAGTGGCCGCTTTTAAAACCATATTGACTGTTGTCCATGAGGTTGTTCTGTGTAAGAAAGGCAGAGACTTGGTTGAAAACAACTATTTCAAGTGTACCGGTCTGTAATTTTCCACAGAGTGATTGGAAAGGATAAGTTTGGAGATGTCTGCCTTCGAGAGCAGAGAGAAGGAGGGGAAAATGTGTGTGTCAGTTTGTGGTGTGGTAAATTGGCCACTGATGGTGGTTGTTTTATTTATTAAGAATGTGGCAAAATCATCAGCTGTTAGGGTTGATGGAGGAGGAGGAGGGATAAGAAGACAGGAGAATGTTTTGAAAAGCAGAAGAGTCAGAAGAATTGTTAATTTTGTTGTGGTAGTAAGTCATTTTAGCAGTAGAGACATTAGCTGAGAAGGAAGAGAGGAGGGATTGATACAGACCAAGGTCAGTGGGATCTTTTGATTTACACCACTTCCTTTCTGCAGTCCTGAGTTTAGAACTATGTTTGCAAGGGAATTCAGATAACCAGGGGGCAGAGGGGGTGGCGCGGGCTGGCCTGGATGAAAGGGCACAGAAATTGTCCTGGCATGATGTCAGAGTGGAGAAAAGAGTATCAGTTGCACTGTTATTATCTAGTAATGAGAGCTGATTAGGGGGAGGAAGTGTGGATGGGACCAAAGAGGATAGGCGTGAGGGTGAGAGTGAGCGTAGGTTTTGCCGAAAGGTGACCTGTGGAGGAATGTGTGTTGTGTCCTGAGATAGGTTGAGGTTAAGAGTGAGGAGGAAGAGATCTGAGGTGTGCAGTGGAGTGTCCAGTGTCAGTGGAGCAGTAACACATGTAAATAAGGTCCGATTGGTTACCTGATTTGTGAGTAGCTGCAGTAGATACTCGTTTGAGGTCAAATGAGGCGAGCAGAGTGTGGAATTCAGCAGCCTGAGGCTTTTCTATGTGGTTGTTGAAGTCTCCAAGAACTACGAGAGGAGTACCATCCTCAGGGAAGGATGAGAGTAACATATCCAACTCCTCCAAGAAACTGCCATGTCTACTTGTAAGTCAAAGACTATATTTTGTAAGTACCTGTAAAAGACTACAAAGTAGATTTTAATAGGAGTGGTGATAGTAATTGAATGCTATTCAAATTAGCTGTTGTCACACAGAGATTGTAAAGGATTAAATTACCAATCGTTGGAGACCAGTACCTCCACCCCTCCCGGTCAGGCGAGGGGTGTGTGAGAAAGTTAGTGGAGAGGGCAGCAGGTGTGGCAGTGCCATCTGGTCTGATTCAGGTCTCAATCAGGGCCAATAGATTTGTCATACTTTTTTTGTCATACTGTTTTTCTCCTACTGTATAGTAGGGACGTATGCGATTTCGGATGCAGCCCTTGAGTATGTATAGCTCTCATGTCTCACTGTCTCTTGTATAGCTTTATTCATCAAGAATATATTTTCACAGAGAAAATATTAAATAATGGGAAAGTATTGGAGAGATTATTTTAGTAACATTAAGGTACTATTATGGTTTAAATTTAATTAAAGTTTTATAATTTATATTTCAATTTTAGTTATTTTAGTAGGTCTACATCAAGTTAAAGTGTTTGTTTTATTTCAGGTAACATCGTTTCTGTTTATTATAATAACCCTGGAGAGGGCTGAATTGTCCTAAACATCATAGTGGTGCTGTTATGCTGTTAGCATTTTGCTAACTTCAACCACACCCCAACCACACCACCTCCAAAACCATGCCCCTAAAGGCATGCCATCAAACCCCAACAAAATAAATCACAGATAGAGTGTTTCATCTCCAAAGCCCCTATAGAAACACGTTGTCATCATATCAGCCAAAGTCCTCCCTCTCTTAGACAGCAATAAAATTATAAGGCAAAATACCTGCCTTAGACGGCAAAATTCTTGGCTGCAGTTCTCATTCAAGCATTACGAGTGCTGACCTAACCATTCCAGCGGATTTATCCTGCTGAGCCGAAGTGTCACCGGTCAGTGTCTTACATTTGTCCCTTCAGTGAGCACATACGCTATTTACAACAGCAGAACCTTGAATAAATCCCACCATAAAGCAGAAAAGTGTATTTGCCATAACTATATTATTGTGCACAATTTTGTTATAGCTGAGGGCCTGGGATAGGTTGAGCTTATTTATGTAGTTTTCTCATGTATGGGATAAAGTCCTGGCAAACGGCTGTGTAAAGGGAATGGGAAGCTAGTTGTGAAGGCTAGAGAGGGCAATAGTCCTTGGTCGTCTGACTGTGACGTTTTACATTATCTGTCAACTGCAGACTTGTTGAACAGCTGCAGTTTGTCAACGCTATGCACACAAGGTTATGAGGCAGAACAGGCTGAGGTACCAGCTTCAGAGGTATCAGTTACAAACAGTGAAAGAACTCATAACAGTGTGACAATTCAAAAGGTTTGTGAGCTTTAACATAAACTTTTACTTGTGTTACTAAATGTATTTATGTATCTAGCAGTTTAGCAGTTCTTTGTTTGCATTTGTTTCATTGGTGACTTATTGTTTGATTACGACACTGCACCTGTTTATCGTTTCGGTGATTGGTTGGCGTTAGTATGTATTGAGTTTGTTTTCAGTTAGTCTTTGTTCCATAGTCTTGCCCTTAAAGTTGACTGTTTTGTCCGTGTTTTTTTAGATTGATTTGTTTCTTTTTGAGTGTCTTAAAGAACGCTGCTGCGAATAGATCCAGCTTTATTTTCTTCTCCGCGTCAGCCAGCTGTGACAGAAGTATGAAAACAGCAGCGGTCCAGCTTCTCCCCCTCTCCCAGGGGGATCGTTCCCTCGAGGACTATACAAGGGACTTTTTAAACCTGGTTCATCTTGTCAAATATGACGATGACAGCCTCATTACAGCTTCCGATTGTCTCAGAGATTCATTATATATAGTTTTTTGTGTGATTTGTTACGTTTTGAGTGTGTTAATAAAGAACGCGGCTGCGAATAGATACAGTTTTACTTTCTTTAAAATATATTAAAACAGAAAAGAGTTAATTTTTGATCATATAAATGCAGCCTTGGGAAGCATAACACCGTGTCCTAACTACACGCGACGCGATGCCGCGACACGCGATAAAAGGTATCTTTTCCATGTTAATCAGAGTTTTTGTCCTAACCAGGCGCGACGGCGACACGCGACGTTTCTAATTTAGAAACGGTTTCTATTTTTCTGCGACGTCGCAGCTGGAACAACAAACACAAAGTGCATGATAATCTCAGGTACTGTTTATGTGCTTTATTTAATGTTAAAAGCGTGAAATGTGACTTTGAATATCATTTAGTGCTCCAGCTTTGTAGCTGTAAAAGCAACAATGGACATATTTCACCTCAGATCTTGAAATTAAACTAATGGAAACATGAACGTTAAAACTGTGAACTAACAAGTGTATTATTTGACAAAGATTGTTTTAGTAACTCAGTAGCCTATGCATTTTTTAAATGGTGTAACATTTGTGAATTAGATTATGTAGCTACTTATCCATTTTCTTGCGAGTGCCGTCAAGTTTACTCTCTAGTGTTGTGCACTTGCCGCGAGACTCCACCCACACGCTGTTCTGATTGGCTGTTATTTTTGATTGACGTTGTGGCGTCTCACAGTCGCGTCGCGTCTAGTGTGGACAGACACACTGCCTGTCGCTGGAATTTTATCGCGTCGCGTGTAGTTAGGACACAGTGTAAGAGTCTTCTTTCAAAAAAATCTTAAGTGTTCCTGACTTTTTTTGACCAACTCTATACATGTATGTGCATTTTATTATATTTAGATATTGATTAGCTGTTGTTTTGAGGGAGCAGGAAGGTTAATCTTGTAATCAGTCCTCCATAGGCGCTATTCAGAATACAGATGAAATGTTGGATTGCTTAAGAGGAAACTTTTTCATTCTCTAAGAGAAACCATCTTTCTCCTGGTAACTGATCCTGTCAGTAAAAGGTCAGCTTGTCTAATATTTAATGATGCCACACTGGCACATATACAAGCATTATCATGCAAACATAACTGCAAGATTGAAGAAACTATTAAAATAGCTACAGTATAACATTGCTGTGTTTTTGACATACTAAAACTCAAATTAGGACACAATGTCAAACTATATTCAAGGTCCTTTTATCTAAATACAAGTACACAAAACAATGTTTCTTGTTAATATTATTCTGTTGTTTTGAGCAATATTGTGCACCATGCCATAACTGTGAGCTCTGATTCTGTAGAGACTACCCACTCTCTCTCTAAGTTTCTTTTCAGCCAAACGTTTGGCATGACGTATAGCTTTTGTGTTGCCAGAAGTGTCCTGCTATCACGACGTTTGAGGTCCATAATAGAGGACTTACAGTGATCATTTGATTTATTTGTAATAGTTGTGTCATAATTGGTTTTTAGTCTGTTTTTTTATTTAATTGGGCATGTTTGTTAACAACAATAAAGCAGTGAATCTCACAAAAATGAAAAGTCACCAAGAACAAAAGAAAAAATAGAGAGATTATATTTTGCATGAAGAATATCAAGCCTGTGAAGGACCATAAAGATTTATTTTGACATTGTAGCAGTATATTAAGCAGTATATAGCAATGTGCTTAATTGGTATATATATATATATATATATATATATATATATATATATATATATATATATATATATATATATATATATATATATATATACCAATTAAGCACATTCCCACACTTTTAACTGATCATACATATTCCAGATGTTGATATCTTTTGTTTCCCATTGTTCACAGTTGTGATTCTCATTAGATTATCATTTCTGTGATAGTTTTTTTTTATAACAGTACAATTACTGTCATTCTGTACTTTTAATTAACTAATTACATTACATTTTTGTGCATTGCTTTTGTTTTACAGTAATGCGTTACAGTAATGAAAATGGGAAAGGTGGTGAAATTAGTGTCACACTGCTAAAGAAAATGTAAATGGGTTTCATTTTCAAAGTAACATCTCATTATTTCTTTGTTCTCTTTCTTTTTTTTCTTTTTTTGATGTTCTCAAAAATATGATTTCCCTCAAAGACTTCATGTAGTCGATATGCAAACTTCAATGTCATAAAATGGATCATCATTCAGACAATTAGCGTCTTTAAGAAGCAAAAACACATGTACAGTGAATGCAAAGTGTCGATGTGTGGTTTGCATAGAGAATTTCCTCCCACACTGTACAAGAGAAGTTGGGCAGATTCCTTGAAGCAATTATCATTATGGAATTCAACAGTCATATCTAGACGCATCTCCAAAGGTTTGATTTGGTCTGCCAAAAGAGTCCTTTGGAGCAGGTCCATTTCTGCTTCTTCTGTTCCTAGATCACTCATCCTGATCCAGTTTATTTGTGCTCGCTAAAACTTTGAGCAAGTCAAATGTTTCATATCCAGTGAGTTTGTTTGGCAAACGAAATGGACAAAATAGACGTCTATTCTTCTGATTACATCTGATTATTTCTAGACATCATATCCACTCAGAGCAGACTGCTTCATCTGAGCCAGACTTCTATTGTATTTGTATCTGTTTATTTGTTCTGTTGTATTTACAATATGTGCTCTGGCAGTCGCACAGATAAAACAGCAGGAGTATCTCAGAGAGCTGTAAAATCAGTGCGAGTGCAGTGAAGATAATGGGTCCCATAAAAAGCAAAGTGTCTCTTGTCCTCTGAGCGTATGCATTCACCCCAGAGAAAAGACACGGACACAAGCTTCTCGCACATCTCTATCTCCCTCTATACAAACAGGAGGATGTATCTCAATCTCACTGAGTCCAGTGATCATATCACCATGTTAAACACACACAAGACACTTGAAAAAAGGCAAGTGGAAGAAACGGCAAACATTGCATCACATTTTCATTATGGTCTGATTGAGACAATGAGTTTATTATTTCAACCTCATATTCTCTGTAATTATCTAAATAACTTTCATTGTAATTGCATGAGCATTGCAGTTTTGCAATTATGTGTCTAAAAAATGTAATGATGTTTTGCTGACATCCTAACATAATGGCTTGAATTTGATGGTGTTGAGGCCACACCAAGAATGATAACTATTAGATACATCAGCATCTTTAAATGTTGCCACTTTAAATGTTCAAGCTCTTTAAAGCAGGAGGGATTACGATTAGCTGTCAATGTTTTTACCGTTCATCAGCAGGACAAAACTTGTTCTGAAAGTGATTCTAACAATATCGTTGTTCTGTGCTGTTATCGTTGTAGTTGTGGTGTGGAGTCTGCTGTTCTTTGACAATTATAAATTCAGCAAGGTTAGATGTTGTGGGAAGGAGGAGGCGGGAACCGGCGAACATTCAAAGACTTTAATAAACGTAAAATAAACAAATACAAAATGAAAGTAAAGACAGCAGTCGTCCGTGAGGGGCACATTTTACAAAACACAACATAAATCCAGGCCTGGCCTCTCTCGATCTTCACTGTAGTCGCTCCTCCTTTATGCTTCCGCTCCTCTGTGAGAGATATTCGCACCGTTCTCTTACGGCCCTCGTCCTGCTCGCCACAATAAATTATAAATTTAAAACTTCATCGTTATCATTATCGTCTTGGTGTGAACAGGCTTACAGCTACTGGTGATGATAAATGATAATGGTGTGATGAATAGGGGTGTAACGATACCCTAATTTCACGATTCGATACATATCACGATACGATATTATTGCGATACTCCAAGACATATAATAAAAGGTTCCGAAAAAATGTACTGTTGATTAAATGCTAAATTTGATAAAACATTGTGGGTGTAAATGAATTGGCTTGGACAATGGTGACACCAGAATAAATATATTCATGATTCTGAACCTGAAAATACAGGATTATTTTAGACGAATATGCTAATGTAGGCCACTTTTTACTGGTAGCATTATCAGGACCCACTAATATTCCCCCATTATTATACATTATATTCAACATAATATATTGTAGTTTAATGTAGTACTGACTCTGAAAACTTAAATTTTTTCTCACAGGGTAATTTTTATTTTGGGTGAACTATCCACGATACATATTGTCACTATCCACGATACATATTGTCACTATCCACGATACATATTGTTGTATTTTTGTATTGCGATATATTGTGACACGATATATTGTTACACCCCTAGTGATGAAACACTTAGCTTACGAGATGAGACAATACACAATATTGAGTTCACGAGGACTAGATGAGACAAAATTCGAACACTATTTTTAAGAAATCAAAATAAATGACTGGGAAAAAAATTGTATTTTATTCTCTGTGTACACTGTAAAAAAAAAATCTGTAAAAAAACGGTATTATTCCGGCAGCTGGGGCGCCAGAAAATTACCGTAAAATAACGGCAAAAAACAATCTCGTTAAAATACAGTAATTTTCCATAATTAAATAACAGATTATATCTTTAATATTACATTAAATCTTATGTAATTATTGGGATTTTTAATGTTTTAAAAAGTCATATACACATTTAAAACAATTAAATACTGTAAATTTAAGGTTTTATAAAATTATTTTATATAATAATGCTGTCTATCTACAGTAATTTTCTTTTAATATAGTTTTTATGTGTAAAATAACAATGAAATTATGTATAAAAAATGCACACAAGTACATAAATTCAAATACAAATGTTTGTAAATTTACAGTTTTATTTTTTATTTGTACAGATCCAATTTCACAACATCTCTAATTAAGTACTTAATAATAGCAAATGTACAGTCAATTTCTTTTAAATTAACTAAATGTATGAGTACAAATTACCTGCATATTTACAGTATTAGTAATTGAACAAACACTAAACATCAAGATAAGTGATTGATAGGAAATAGAAGCTTAGTATATAATTTAGAACATGTAAAAATATCCACAATAAAAAGCAATTACCGTATACCTTTACAGTATAACTTATTTTAACATTTACAATTACATTTTATCCAAAGTGACTAACCAATTAAGATAATAATTAAAGATAATAAAAAGCAACAAGTGCAGTGACAAGTCCCAGTTAGTCTAGTACAGTACACATAGAAAGGTGTTTTTTTTTTTTTTTTTTTACAAAGATTTAGTATTATTGGGTGAAGTGTTTATGAAAAAGATGGATCTTTAGCAGTTTCTTGAAAATGTGTTGCGTTGCGCCGGTCATTCCACCACCAGGAAACAGTCCAGGTAAATGTCAGTGAAAGTGGTTTTGTGTCTCTTTGGGATGATGGCACCACAAGGCGCCGTTTACTTGCAGAGCACAAGCTTCTGGAGGACACATAGATCGGAAGCAGTGAGTTTAGGCATAGGGCTACCTTTAAAGACAACTCTTGCTGCAGCATCTGGATCAGTTGCAGAGGTTTGACTGACACTGGAAGAGCTGCCAGGAGAGCATTACAATAGCCCAGTCTGGATAGAACAAGAGAGTTGTGTAGCTCCGATAGGAAGGGCCTGATCCTCCTAATGATAAGGCAAATCAGCAGGATCACAGCAAGTATGTTTTGGCTGAAAGCTGAACCATAAGCAGTTCTGTCTTGGCAAGGCTGATTTAAAGGGGAAGGTCATTCATCCAGCAAGAATTTTCCATCAGGTAGGCTGAGATGCGAGCAGCAACCGTCAGATCATCTAGCTGGATTAAAAGATATGTGTCATTAAGATAGTAGTGATAGGAAAAGTCATGTTTCTAAATGACAGAGCCCCAATAAGCAAAATGATGTCCGAAAGACTTCCTTTCAATGTCTTTGTTACAAAAATCAAAGGTTGAAATGCCGTCCACTGAGGAGCCAGAATGAAAGTTATGACGTCTTTTTTTGACGTGTTCTGCACGTCCGATATAGACGTTCATCGAACCTTCGTACAAGGTTAAAACTAGTTCAGATGTGGCCATTGTGGACATATTTCAACATCATTTATGGTCTCATTTAGACATAATTACTTTGATTATTGCTGTCAGATGATCTTAGGGAGAATGAACAGAGGTTTAGATGTTGATATTAGTTTAATTTGAAGTGTCACCATTGTGGCGATCCGTGTTTGCTTTAGTTGGGCTCTTGGTTCCCGTTCCTTTTACTTTAACTTTTCTTTGGCTGCTGTAACAGTGTGTTTGTGTAACACAATTGTTGTGGCAGAGAAAGCCAAGAAAAAGTTTGAGGTGTTATCAGTTCAATGTTGATGATGACATAATTATCACAAAAATGGGCCTTTAATATTGTGTTTAAAGTTTTGTGTTTATATTTGCCATTAATAACCAACAACCTTGTGGAACTGCATTATTGGTGCCAAAAACATTAAAATGATCACTTATTTGAAGGTGTATAAAAAGCATGTGCACATGATGTTTTGAGCATGAGTATCATACAGTCACACACAGACATCAAGATTGTGCATATGATTTCCAACAATGGTGACAATTTAAAAAAAGTACAAAACTCATCCTTAATTCCCAAGCTTTTTTTGGTTGTCATCGTTGTTGTGATTCATATCCAAAGTCTTGATGTCTGTGTGTGACTGTATGATACTCTTGCTCAAAACATAATGTGCACATGCTTTTTATACACCTTCAAATAAATACACCTTCACCAATAATGCAGTTCCAAAAGGTTGGTGGTTATTAATGGCAAATATAAACACAAAACTTTAAACACAATATTAAAGGCCCATTTTGTGATAATTATGTCATCATCAACATTGAACTGATAACACCTCAAACTTTTTCTAGGCTTTCTCTGCCACAACAATTGTGTTACACAAACACACTGTTACAGCAGCCAAAGAAAAGTTAAAATAAAAGGAACGGGAACCAAGAGCCCAACTAAAGCAAACACAGATCGCCACAATGGTGACACTTCAAATTAAACTAATATCAACATCTAAACCTCTGTTAATTCTCAGTAAGATCATAAGACAGCAATAGTCAAAGTAATTATGTCTAAATGAGACCATAAATGATGTTGAAATATGTCCACAATGGCCACATCTGAACTAGTTTTAACCTTGTACGAAGGTTCGATGAACGTCTATATCGGACGTGCAGAACACGTCAAAAAAAGACGTCATAACTTTCATTCTGGCTCCTCAGTGGACGGCATTTCAACGTCTGATTTTTGTAACAAAGACATTGAAAAGAAGTCTTTCGGACATCATTTTGCTTAGTGGGTAGTTAAAAAAATTTAAAAAAGAAAGAAAGATGGGTGGAATCTAACACAATCGTAATCTTGCTGTAGAAAATCCAAACCTTGTGCATACTTTTAGTGCAATCATATGGAATTATGAACATATGGAATCAGAACCGTTATGATTTTTATGTTTTAATGAATTCTTCCCATACCTTGTTTGCCATGATCATCTGCTTTCCACGTGACCTGAAATCACACACACACACACACACACACACACACACACACACACACACACACACACAAGTTATTTTAAAACTCAGTATTAGATTTACACATGTCAGAATATGTTCCATTGGGACAATGCAAAAACTCAAATGACTATGATCTTGAAGCTGAGCTGGAAAGGCTAACAGTAATATTTTGAGCTGCCATGTGATTTTAGCTAAGTTACATTTATAGAAAGTAATGTTAAATGAATATGATTTACTGTGACCAAGCTGCACACCTAGGTCCTAGGGGTTCATCATGTTGTATTCATATTCTAGTAGTCCTGTATCATCAACAAGTACGTTAAGTTACAGTATTTCGATTTCTTAACGGTCTTAATAAAGTTAGTCATGTTAACTATTACGAAATAAACAAAAGAAACACGGTAGGCCTATTTTTAGTAAAACTGTGGCTATTAGAATGGTAAAAAATAAGCTAAAAACGTGTTTACTACAATTTTATTATAATAAAATAAAGTATGTTTTTTAAGAGAAAAGTTTTCAGCTTCCAGACAGTGTTTCAAAATATCCCGCCATTTATTGGTTTAATGTTACTGACTATCATAACGAAGATTTTATACACAATTATGGACTTTAATATGAATAACAAGTCTACTAAAGATTGTTTTAGGTCTTTAAGTTAACAAGTAGAGATGTGGGTTGGGTTCAACTGATCTTTCTTAACACAGATCGATAATTAAAAACGCATGCTGCATTTTCAGTGTTTTGCCCTGACCCAGTTATAACTGAACATCATTTAAGAATGCTAACGTTAGCATGGAAACTGTCTAACCACTTAACACAAATGTAATATAAAATATCGTACACACATGTAGTATGAGACTCTTACCTCAGCCGTTGATCGGTCGGGATGAGGTCTGCTGTGACGACGAACCAGGCCACCGGGCGCGTTATTTCTGGACTGACACCCAGACTACAAACAACTAATATGTGTTCAGCGCTCCTGCTCACGGCTGGCTGCTTCTGTCGAATACGATTATAGCTTTGAACCACTGTGATCACAATCCACGACTACTTCACGAGCGTAGACTGAAACTTCAAATCTCCCGCTTGCCCTTGACACAGATCGACGACAGAGACAGATCTGTAGCTAACTGTTGTGGGAGGGACTAGCAGCAACGAACCGTAATGGCGGATAATTTCAATCTGCGCGCGCGCGCGCGGGCACACACACACACACACACACACACACACACACATACAAACGCACACAAAGCCACGCAGATTTGGAAAAACGATTAATAAAAGACATAAAATATAGGCCTAAATGAATTTTTCGGGCAAATAGCCTACAAATGATGATCAAAATGAACATCTATTTGCAAGACAAAATTAAAAGACTATAAATAATTAAATAGGCTTGCCTAATGTGTGTACAAATCTTAAAACTCACTTTAACCCCCACATGCTTAATAATCTTTAAGGAAAACATGTTTAGTGACTGCTGATTTCTGCAGTTATACCTTATTTTCTTTGTTTTCTAATTCCACAGAAATAATCTGTAAAATATTACTTAATTTTTTATGTAAAATTACACATAACCCTATAAAATTACAGAGAATTTCCTTTAAAAAACGTAAAATTAATGTAAAACCAAAATAAAAGCAATTACCTGTAAATTTAATAGTGGACCTTTAAATTACAACAAATATCTGTAAAATAACAGGTATTCACTGTATAATGACAAAACGACAAAATTCTGTTAAAAAATACAGACTGTTTCCTGTAAATTTACAGTTTTTTTTTACAGTGTACCCATGTTATTTTTCTGTGGCCATGAGAGTTGATAGATGAGTGTTCACAGGCTAATTTAACTGATTGTAACATTAATTCAGCTGCACTTTCTTTCGGATTTGTCTTCCTGTTTCGAATGCGCATGCGTCGCGTCTGAGCGCGTTGTTGTCTTTGGAGCTCCATCGATTGATTTATAATTCTTGATTTCTCTTTAAACTCACTTACAACGAACATTTTCTACTTTTCCTCACCTCATAGTTATAACGCGGATTGTTGAGCAGACGCGTCTCAAGCCTAGTGATCCAACGCTGGATACTCTTATAGATTACGTCCGTGGATCACGGCTGAACGCGTCTTCTCCGCACTCATTTACAAACAAACATTTTTTCGCCTATCGTGCGTCTACTCTACACCCGTACCACTGAAAAGACGGATTATATCCAAGACTTAAGCCATAAATTAGTATTAATATTGATAGCACCACTGGTAGCGTCGTTGCTAACTTAACTTACTGTCCATCTGTTAAAATGGCGAATATATCAAATGTAAGTAGTCTACCTTTTGGTGCAGGTGAGGACACATTTGAGCTGCACGCGGTGCAGTCTGAGCTGGAAGCTGTTGAGAAACAGATCCACGACCTTTTAGTAAGAAAAGCCGAGCTGATAGACCGGCGGTTAGCTCTTGAAACATCACGTGCCGAGGCACACAAATCAGAGACTAACGTTACTAACCCGATGACTCCGACCTCGTCTACTCCGTGCGTTCCTCAACATCGGTCCCGAACGTCGAGGTCGCGATCAGCCATGGTCTCGTTCACTCCGGCTCCAACATGCCATCACGAAGCCTGGATTTTTCCGCAGCGGAAGACGCGAGCCAGGTCTAGACCAAGAAAACTCTCTCCGACCCTCCCGGTTTTCGAGATATCCACACAAAACCGCTTCTCCCCTCTTCGCGAAACAGAACGCGATGCTGTGATCATCGGCGATTCCATCGTTCGACACGTACACGCTACGTTAAATAAAAGTAAGGTGCATAGTCACTGCTTTCCTGGTGCTCGTGTTTCTGAAATCGCTGCTCACGTTCCCGAGATTTTGAACGAGCGCGTCGGAACTGTTGTCCTGCACGCGGGAGGGGCCGACATCAGGCTGTGCCAGACGGAAGTTCTGAAGAAAGACTTCAGGAATCTGATCGATACGGTACGCAGCACATCGCCTGATATAACGATTATTGTGTCAGGACCGCTTCCCACGTACCGACTAGGTCATGAAAAGTTTAGTAGATTATTTGCGCTTAATGAATGGTTAATGTCATGGTGCAATGAGCAGAAACTTCTCTTTGTAAATAATTGGAATCTGTTTTGGGAGCGTCCTAGGCTTTACCGTGCTGATGGCTTACACCCAAGCAGATTCGGATCGGATCTTCTGTCAGATAACATCTCCAAAATGTTAAATACCTTTTGACTAGTAACCAAAAGTCCAAATCATAGTCTCTGCTGCACCAATTTAACTGATATAAATAGTTTAGAACATTGCATAGAAACTGTGTCTATTCCTCGTTTAGTGAGATCAAATCCTAAATCTACTGCAGGATCTAGAAAAAATCTAATTGTTATTAAACCAGAAAATGTTGCTATTGGTAATCAAAAACAATTTTTAAAGCTAGGTCTTCTAAACATTAGATCACTCACACCTAAGGCAGTTATTGTAAATGAAATAGTCACAGATAATAGCTTCGATGTACTTTGCCTTACTGAAACCTGGCTTAAACCAAATGATTATTTCGGTTTAAATGAGTCTACTCCATCAGGATACTCCTATAAGCACGAGCCCCGTCTGAATGGTCGTGGCGGCGGTGTTGCAACAATCTATAGAGATCTTCTCAATGTTACTCAGAAAACGGGTTATAAGTTTATTTCATTTGAAGTACTTGTACTAAATGTTACGCTCTTAGATGTTCGAAAAACATCCCTATTATCTCTAGCCTTGGCTACCGTATATAGACCGCCTGGGCCTTACGCTGATTTCCTAAAAGAGTTTGCAGATTTTCTCTCAGACCTATTAGTTAACTTCGATAAAGCATTAATTGTTGGAGACTTTAATATCCATGTAGATAATCAAAATGATGCGTTAGGGGCTGCGTTTACTGATTTATTAAACTCCTTTGGGGTCAAGCAAAACATTACCGGACCGACTCATCGATTTAATCATACACTCGATTTAATTATATCACATGGAACCAATCCAACCGATATAGATATCATTCCACAAAGTGACGATGTCACTGACCATTACATGGTAACTTGCATATTACGTACTCCTGTAATATATCATGCTGCGCCGCGTTATCGATTAGGCAGAACAATCCTTCTATCCACCATAGATAATTTTTCAAACAGCTTATCGGATCTGTCTCAGCTGCTCAGTGAACCCAAACAAACAGATGAACTTGAGGAATTAACTAGCACTATGAGCACCATTCTCTCTGGATCATTGGATATTGTTGCGCCCATTAGATTAAAAAAGGTCAGAGAGAAAAGTAAAGCACCATGGTACAACAATACTACGCGTGTTCTAAAGAGAGAAACCCGTAATTTAGAGCGTAAATGGAAACAAACCAACTTAGAGGTCTTTAGAATCGCATGGAAAGACAGTATGTCACGTTATAAAAAGGCCCTAAAAGCGGCCAGGGCTGAGCATCTACGCAAACTAATAGAAAACAACCATAACAATCCTAAGTTCTTATTTAACACAGTGGCGAGACTAACAAATAAACAGATGTCTCCTGAACAAAATATTCCATTACAGTTTAGTAGTAATGATTTCATGAAGTTCTTCACTGAGAAAATAGAAAACATCAGAACCACAATTGTAAACGTTCAATCCTCAATCGCGCCTTATAATTCAGCCTCAATTATCACCCCGCAAGAACAATTACAGTGCTTTACAACTATAGAACAAAAAGAGTTAAATAAACTTTTTACTTCATCTAAAACAACAACATGTTTACTAGATCCTATACCAACTAAACTATTGAAAGAAGTGTTACCTGTAGTGGAAGAGCCTCTCCTCAATATTATTAACTCGTCTTTATCTTTAGATTATGTTCCAAAAACATTTAAACTGGCAGTTATAAAACCTCTCATTAAGAAACCACAATTAGATCCGAATAATCTAGTAAATTATAGACCCATTTCAAATCTACCTTTTATGTCTAAAATACTAGAAAAAGTTGTGTCCGCTCAACTGGGCTCTTTCTTACAAGAAAATGACACCTATGAAAAGTTTCAGTCTGGGTTCAGGCCGCATCATAGCACTGAAACTGCGCTCGTTAAAATCACAAATGATTTACTTTTAGCTTCTGACCAAGGCTGTATCTCAATATTAGTTTTACTTGATCTTAGTGCTGCGTTCGATACTATAGATCATACAATACTCTTAGATCGACTACAAAATTATACTGGTGTTCAAGGACAAGCATTAAGCTGGTTTAGATCGTATTTATCTGACCGCTACCATTTTGTTTATTTAAATGGAGAAAAATCTATCATAACTCCAGTAAACTATGGAGTGCCGCAGGGATCTGTGTTAGGCCCTCTATTATTCTCAATATATATGCTGCCACTTGGAAATATTATAAGGAAACATGGAATTAGTTTCCATTGTTATGCTGATGACACTCAAATCTATATTTCATCACGGCCAGATGAAAACGCTAAATTATCCAAATTGACAGAGTGTGTTAAAGATATAAAAGATTGGATGACGCATAATTTTCTTTTATTAAAGCCAGACAAGACAGAGGTACTACTTATCGGTTCAAAAAACCACCCACAAAACCTCTCACAATACAACTTTAACATAGTAGGATGTCCTGTTACTTCATCCTCTACAGTAAAAGACCTGGGTGTTATATTAGACTGCAACCTGTCTTTTGAAAATCATATTTCATATGTTACAAGAACAGCCTTTTTCCACCTTAGAAACATTGCTAAGCTACGTAATATGCTATCTGTTTCTGATGCAGAAAAGTTAGTTCATGCATTCATGACCTCGAGACTAGATTACTGTAATGCGTTATTAGCCGGTTGTCCTGCATCCTCAATAAACAAGCTACAGTTAGTCCAAAATGCCGCCGCTAGAGTTCTAACTAGATCAAGAAAATATGATCATATAACACCGATTTTATCATCTCTACATTGGTTACCTATAAAGTCCCGTATTAATTACAAGGTATTGCTACTGACTTATAAAGCCCTAAACGGCTTAGCTCCAGTCTATTTAACGGATCTTCTATCGCCCTATAATCCATCGCGCTCTTTAAGGTCACTAAATTCGAGGCTTTTGGTCATACCTAGGATATCTAGGTCCACCAAAGGAGGGAGAGCATTTTCACATTTAGCACCAAAACTCTGGAATAGTCTTCCGGATACTGTTCGTTGCTCAGACTCGCTCTCCCAGTTTAAAACTAGATTAAAGACGCATCTCTTCAGCCAGGCATTCATATAATACTTTTAATCCTACAGTTAAATCCGACCTCTAGTTCATAAACGCCAGAGGAGAACTGGCCCCCGACTGAGCCCGGGTTCTCCCAAGGTTTTTTTTTCTCCATTAGGTCACCTGATGGAGTTTTTCGGTTCCTTGCCACTGTTGCCTTTGGCTTGCTCAGTTGGGGATATTTGGGGATATTTAATTGAATTAATCAATCAACGATACTATTGATCAGCATTACCAAACGTAGACGTTCCACTAGAAACAAACATTGATGTATTGTTCTAATTTATTACTGTGAAGCTGCTTTGATACAACCTGTGTTGTGAAAAGCGCTATATAAATAAACTTGACTTGACTTGACTTGACATCAAGTTAATTATATTAACTGATCCAAATATGTATAATTAACTATGAGTTATAATTAATTATTCATATTTCCATTGA